>NC_056732.1:356022517-356080017 GCF_019279795.1 Protopterus annectens | reverse complement strand
AGCATCCTCTCTGCTACGGTGCAGGAGTAAAGGGTTGTAGTTTTGGAGAGAAAGAAGGCAGTGAATGACAGAAGTCTTTCAATGGGAGATTGCAGAGTTTAGTGTCTAGTAACAGGGAAGCTTTAAGCTTAACATTAAGATTACAAATAGAAAGTAGTATATTGCAATAGTGCATTCTATTGTGAGATATGAGACAGATTAATGAACTGGCCAACTGTGTTTATTGTTACTTTTAACAGGTTACAATTTTTTATTTACATAAGGTAAAGATAGGAAGGCAGCATTCATATTTTTGTATAAGAAAATTATTAGCTACATGGTACCGGGCATCAGTGTAGAGAAGGTATTAATCTGTGTGAAATTTTCAAATGTTTGAGCACCTTGAAGACAATTCCTTAATTTAGATTATTTGGATCAAAGCGCATTCATACACATTTGTAGATATATATGTGTTCACTGCACAAAGCTTTTGGCAGATCTGTAATTGTTACATGTAGGCAGTTACTTAGATGTTGGCCTGTTCTGAATAATATTTCTTGATCATTTACCTGACAAATTATGGGTAATTTATTTCTTCATCATTTAACTGTTTGATTACGGAGGAGAACCACTGGTAAATATTAAAAAAGTCTTGTAAAGTTTTATATATATATATATATATATATATATATATATATATATATTATATATGTGTGTGTGTGTGTGTGTGTGTGTGTGTGTATATGCCCATTTTTAAAGGGAGTTTAAAAAGAGAAAGAAAAGGACAGGACAAAGAATCCGGCTTTGGGAAGTGTGATACAAAGGACAGAGAGCTATTTATTTCAACCTGAAAATATCTTTGTAGGAGACAGTTTAATAACCAAGTTAAGCAGTCTGTATGAAAGTGTAGAGAAGAACAGGACAAAAGGGATCTGCAGAATAAAATGCTTTTTGATGTAAAAAAGATGACTTCTATAAGTAGGTCATGACCAAAATCAGAAAAGAGAGAATTAGCAGCCTGAAATAGCAATACAGATAATAATGCTAAGAGGGAGAAAAAAGCACTCTTGTCAGGGTGACAGAATACATCTGTCTTGAATTAATTCAATCTTGCTGTTTATACAACACATTTGCTGAAAAAATGACAAGAGGACAGACATGTTTGGTGTGAGTGATATTGTTTGATTAATGAAGAGGAATTATTATTGCACTTTTCTGTTTAAATGGAAAGATAAGACTGTACACTGGATGAAGATAAAGGAAAGAGGCTGGCAAAAGAAAGAGTCCGGATTCCTTAGAAGAAAGGGATGAACAGGGTTAAATGAAGGAAATGTTATTTGGAACTTTGTTAAATGGTTACCCACCCCAGTGGAAGAAATAGTAATAAATTCAAAATGGATATAAAGAGGTTGGAATTCTGTAATTATTAATCTGAGTGGATACCAGTGAGTTTGGGGTTGTGGTGTTCATGTGAAAAGTAAAGTGCTGCTTTTAAGAAATAATTAAACGAGGTATTAAATTGAGGCCCCATTTGTCTGTGTTGGTGGTAGCTCAGGAGGATGTGAAAAATCCACGGCACTTGTGAAAAAAGAGTAAAGGAGATTCCCCATTGTTATGGCAAAACTTTCCCTAGTCACTATGAATACCACTTCTGGTCTACCCTGAAAAGCAGCCTTTGGCCTAGTGAGACTTCTTCTTTTGGCTTTTCCCGGTTAGGGGTCACCACAGCTGAATTTTACAGTGTCGAGTTGCCAGCCCGGCGCCCAACCTTCCACAGAAGGCACGACCTAGTGAGACTAACAAAGTATAAATAAAAAATAAATTAAAAAACATATTCATCAGTTTCCTTAGGTGGAACATAGGCATTGTATGAACTGTTGATTGCTATAAAATTGTAATTGGTAGATTAGCCAAAACATTTTTTGACTTCATCTAACTGAGATTTGAGTTATTGAAGCGATACTATTCTTAAGTTTTCCTAAATAACCTTAAATTTAGAAAATACAGATGCCTCCCTTTTACATTTCAGAATGCCAGTATAGCCAAGCAAGTCCCTTCCAGCCTAAACTAAAAGGGGTTTGGATCATCATCCAATCAAAAAATACAGCTGCAAATATTGAAATAGAACCTTCTTATGCTGCCCTTATCAACAGTACAAAGGTGTTCTACTACAAAATGGATATGGAATAACTAAACAGGAAAACTCTAGACCTTCAGCATATATATTAGTTTGGCAAAAGTGGCCAAAATATGGTGCACTAGTAAAGAGATGCTTGTCTTACAAAATATACCATTCCATGAGAAATACAACATGTTTTTTGATGTGGTCATGGAGAAGATACAGCCATAGCAAAGCAAAATGTATCAGTACTGAGCTAGATAAAAGCAAATGTTTATAACTACTTACCAAGAGTACACCATAGCCAATGACAGAAAGCATCACTTCAGCTACTAACCAGACTTCAGGAATGAAACACTCATGCATCACTTTGATTTTCTAGTTCTCCTACATCTTTTTTTTAATTTACCCAAGCTTTGATCACAAAACGTCAGGAAAACTAGCATGTATTGCATAAGGCTGAACAAACTTAATCTTGGATCTTATGAGCTAATACAACATTTTGAACAAGTGTGTGTGTGTGTGTGTGTGTGTGTGTGTGTGTGTGTGTGTGTGAGCGAGCGCGTGTGCACGCGTGTGTTTGATAAGAGTGTGTATGTTTGTCAGGGGGCAATTCCTCTTACTTTATTATTCTCACTCAGGTTGTTGTACTTTGGAATGTAAATCGTGACTCACTCTTTCTCTGGAAAGCTGAGGGACCACAATATACTTTAATCAGAAGCATGTGAGAATAAAAATGGCACAAGCAATTGAACACCTGAACTCATATAATCAATCAGCCATGAAATGAACTGAAGTGATCTGAGGAACTGATTGTCAATCTGGTTTCCTCAGCTACCACTAAGACTATAGTACTGAAACAGTAAGCAGAAAGTACATCCGCAGTATGCCAGCACTTGTCAGTAAGTGTGCTGTGTGCCTTCATACTTGGATTCTCATTTACTTCCTTTTTTGCTAACTGAATACAAAAACATATAAGAGGGAAGCTCACACATCATGCAGGTGATTCTGCATGCATATTCCATGCATCTCTGCCAGTTTTACTTACAATATACTAAACACGTGTCACCAAAATGAAAGAAAAACAAAGATTTTACTGATCATTAAATACAGACATACTCCCTCTTACAGGTGTACTGCAGCCCTTATCATTGCCTAGAAATAGTTTCATTATATAAATATTCTGGGTTGCATATGGTTCAAAGGTTCACCTATATATACTGCTACTACGGTAATACAGTAGCCTCAAAAGTTGGGCACTATATTGAATAAAACAATAGGTCACTTAAAAAGAATGAAAGAAAAAAAATGCAGCTTACAGATAGTATTACTACAGATTTTTGCAATCAAAAGCTTCTTGCTGACAGGCTCTCCCTGAACATAACCCCTACACTGGCTGTCTGACAGAGCACAGACTGTTAAGATCAGTGGGTGTTTAGACAGAAAAGTATCATGATTGGTGTCCCACAGAGCTCTGTGCTAGGCCCTCCTTCTTTGCTATAAATATTTTACTGGCATTAAATCTGATATTAATAGAGTAAGGCAAGCCTAGTTTCCTGATGACTGCAGACTGTGGTAAGTTATTAAATCCCATTCCAATACCCAATTATTCCACCAGGGGGTTAAACTAAACAAATTCTTGGTGTGATAATCATGTGATAATCATGGGCTTACCCTCAGTGTCAAGAAATGCACCATAGTTTCATCTGGTAAACCTAGCATTACATACACTTGCCATATAGATAACATTCCGACCAAATCTGTCACATTCAACAGGGGGCTTGGGTACCTTTATTGATAACAGACATTCCTTTGAGTACCATGTATCTATGATGATCTGAAAATCCTTCTACTTTGCACAACATATCCTTTCTGGTGTCTCCTCAGGGACCAAAGAAGTTATACTGCCACTTATTTCATCCTCCATTAGGCCCATAATTGAATACAATTTCCCTTTCACATGTACCTTGTTAAGCATCTAAAACAACACAAGGGACTTCTACACTCCCTTGCAGAAAAGATCTCCGATCTCTTATTTGAATTAACTCTCCAAGTGAGTGAACTTGTATGGTAGGGACCTAAATCAAAATAATAACTTGTCAAAACAAGGTCAACTACCTTAAGCAAAGCGAGTCAGGCTGCTTAGGAACCATAAATGATTCTGCAACAGTTTACTACACAAATCTAACTTACTTATTCACCATAAAATTTATTATATTTGCTTAATTATTAGCTCCAGTTCCAAACAGCAAAACCATCAGTTCAAGCTGCTAACTCTAGACATTTTTGGGCCTTTGCTCTAGAAATAAAACATCAACTCTCCCAGCTATTCTATGGATTGATCCAGTAAATTGCCTTCCTGGCAGGAGTCCTTTAGTCCATTTGTCCCTATCTGGGGAGAATCAGCTATTGGGAGAGATTCTTTCGTTCATTCTTTCTCACTGGAACAGAATGTTTTGGTTTAGGCCTTGACTCCCTGGTCATGCCCAGTAGACATTCTTAATAGTGAATATGCACTGGACCGTTATTCATTTGCTTCAACAGGTGCATGAGCTGGAAGAGGAATTTAGGTCACTTTGGTTATAATCAGGGCTTTATCACTCTGTGCTAACCACAGCGGATATTTCCATGATCAGAAATTCATGTGATAGAACAATAACATATTTGTAACTTGACACCAACAGGCTTGCTCACAGCTTTCCTTTAACTTCCATAACTACCAATCCTGGTGAATTAATAAAATGTTTGACAATGTTTGAGTTCTCTATCCATTATCATGTGGACCCTTGATGGTATACTATCATCTCCTCATGCAAGTTTGAAAAAAAAACGTGGTAGTGGTCTGACAGTCCCAATTCTGACCTTAGATGTGTTAGTCAGCCTACAGCCACCATTTTGTAATGTCCCATTAAGGTGTTAGTGAAACACAGGTCCAAATCCATCTTTGATTGTCTATGAGACAATGGTGTCCCTGCCTGGCAACACATTTATAAGTCAGTCTGTATTTTGCCATTACATGTCGTTCAGCACTTGATCTTGCCCTTGCTTTAATGCAGTTCTCTGTTTAACCATGTCCTGATGTCTTTAGTAGTATGCGAAGGAAAAAACTCCTTGTAATCAGCAATAAAAATGATATATACTGCTGCCAAGGAATCCAGATCCATTTACAGTTTCACCCAATATTGATAGCATTATGTGACAGATTTCCACAATGAAAACATGCAAGATTTGGGGTGTGCTCACTAATTACCTAAATAACAGCACACCGTAATATACCCTGCTTTAGAGCATCAGCATCTTTCTTTTTTTATTCAAAAACATTTTTATTTTGTTTTCATTATAAACATATGCAAATGTACATATAACAAATACAATAAAACAATAACAAAACTATTTACAATAGTTACATTCATCCATGATAAACAATCATTTTATCCATGAGAAGTTAGAAGTATTTGTTCAAAAGTTTTTCCAATTTTTGCCATGCTGTTTTTTACGAGTAATATTATGAGCTCTATAACAAATGTTTTGCAGTCCTTTTTTACAAACAACTTTTGCTAAATTAATAAAATCTTTAAGCATCAAATCTTGTTTACTTTTCCAGTTCAAAGTAATAACTTTTCTGGCAATTGCAAGAATTTACCAGAGTAACTGAATCTGAGAGTTAGGTATTACATTGGGTCTACTTCATGTTGTCGTAAGCTGACAATATCGAGTCCGATATTGTCAGCATGACAATATCGAAAGTGAAGAACATCGTGCAAGTAAACGGAAATCTCCATAAGGGGAGATTTCCATTTACCTCAATGTAGTGTGGTCTCGGAGTTGGTATATTTAAGTAGGGGGGGTGTGGGGGGCACAGCCCCAATGTGGGAGGTGCAGGGGCCCCCCTGCATATGCCATTTAGTTTTTTTTTTATTTGTTTTTTTTTTTTTACGTTATTCGATGTTTTACTTAATCGATCAATAAAGTTATACCTTTATTGATTAGATTAAGTAAACTTTCGATAACGTGATATAAACGCATTACATTAGGTATAGGAACATTGAGTAGGATTAGCAGGTTAGAAATATGACAGTTATCAGACCATAAAGCATTTACAAAATATCTGAAGTATTTCCAGTATTGAACAACATTTCTACATTCAATGAACATGTGAACCTAGTTGACCTCTAGTAATTTATTACATTTCCAACATTTGCTTTCACTGTTTTTGAGTATAAGATTTATTTTATGTGGAGTATATAAACTCATACTCATAAATTTCCATGTATACAATCTCCAATATAATGAAGAAGAGGTACCATATGTAGAATTCAATAACAATCTTTTGGATTCATCAGATATTTGTTCTCCATTAATCTTTGCATAGTAATTCCAAAAATCTGAGTCAAACTTTAGAGTATCATAGGTAGGTGAGATACTTAATTTTTGATTATCTGTCTTTTCAAGACACCTAATAAAAAGCTGAATCAAACTAGGTATAGATTCAGTCTCTAAGTTGATTGATACTCTCACTTTATTTTCTATAAACTGCCGTAATGAGTGTATAAACAACTGACTGTCAAGACTATTATCAAAACTACATAAAAGAGAGTTTAGTGGATTAGTACTCTTATTTTCAATAAACTGATGCCAGAACAGCAAGTTATTTTCTTTTAATTTTTGCATCACATTGATGTTGAAAGAATCTAGGCAATCGGGAGTGTGCTATAGGGAAAAATTATATTTTTAAAGTTATTAAATATTTGATTAACGCCATAAGAAAAATGATCAGACTTCTTATTAAGTAAACAAAATTCACGTAAAAGCCAATGAACAACTTATTCCATATTGTTCCTTAAATTGATTTTCTATAGTTCTGATATCAGTTATATGACTCTCATGTATTATTTTCCAGCCAGATATATAGGTAGGTGTGATCCAATGTAATATTACATTAATTATAACTGATTTTGAATAAAGCTCTAACCTAGGGAATGCTATCCTGTTACTGTTCCAAGCTCTAATGTGCCATTTATATGCAATTCTAGGTTTTAAGGGGACCCCTAAAAATTTAAGTAGCATGGAATCTAATTTTTTAAATACGTTTTTGGGAGGGGGTAGTATTAATGACTGTATATAAAACAAAACTTTAGATAAAATTATCATTTTAATTAAAGAGAGCCTATCCTCCATTGTGAAAAACATGTTATTCCATCTTTTGATTAGTTCACCAATGGTCGTTATTAAATTATTGTAGTTTAGTTTAACAGACTCTTTCCATGTACTCTTTATACTGACACCCAAATATTCTAATACATCATTCTCCCAATTAAGCAGGCTATTCTCTCTTAGGTTTTTGTTGATCTTTTTGTAAATTAGCAATGTTTTGAATTTATTATGATTAAATTTTAGCCCTGAAATTCTTTCAAACTTGCTTAAGGTATTTATAACATCATGCAAAGAACCATCAATATCACCCAACGTTAACAACATATCATCAGCAAATAATTGTATCTTAGGACAATAGTCCTTATTAATTTGAAAGCCTTTTATATTTTTCTTGTTTCTGATATATGTAGCAAAAGGTTCCATTGAAAGAGCAAACAATAATGGTGACAAAGGACAACCTTGTCTAGTTCCCTTGAGGATTTCTAGTGGTGAGGATAGACATGATCTGATTTTCATGTAACCCTGTGCCCCACTAAAACTTTCCATTAATAAGTTGACAAACTCTGAGAAGAATTCAAAACCAATCAGAATTCTTTGTAGATAAGACCAACTAATAGAATCAAAAGCCTTTTCTATGTCTAGGCTGATAATAGTTAGTTGTTGTTTGTATTTGCATGATAAGTCTATTAATGATAGTAATTTTTTTTGTATTTACATGATAAGTCTATTAATGATAGTAATTTAATAATGTTATCTTGCACTTTTCTATAGGTTCCTATGTTTGTAGTAGGCTATCAGCTCTAGGGCCTATACAAGCCTAGCCATAACAATTCCCTGGCTATTTCTTCACACACTATTTACTTCCCTGGACCCCTGTCTAGCATGGTGACTGATGTGATCTCTGGGGTGAATTTCCCTTCTCCCAGCCAATCGTCAAAGTTCCTTTTGAAGAGGGCCAAAGAGGCACTCTGCTTGACATGTATGGGCAGTCTATTCCAGAGTCTGGGGAGTCTCTGGGTCAGGAATCTATCCCTCAGCATGTTTTGTTTACTGTGATGACAAGGTTTAGATCCCTGGAGCGTGTGGCTCTCAGGGATTGGGATTTCTTTAAGTGTAGCATGTCCAACAGCTCTGGGTTTGACATGGCCTAATATGTTAAGCAGTGATCGCCTCTGAGTAGATGATATGCGACAGAGTATAGCTGGAGTTTTTTAAGGCGGTCAGCATAGGGCATCTGCTTTAGGCCGGTGATTATTTTAGTGAGGTATTTCTGCGGCCTTTCCAGTTGTTGCAGGTGTCTTGAGAGGTACATACCAAATGGGGCGTTGTATTCTATAATGGGTCTAATGAGGGATGAGTACAGTGGGACAATGACCTCCTTTTTTCTGGATGAAAAGCCCTTAGTGATGAGGTGTGCCACATAGAAGGATTTCCTGACTGTTATGGCGATGTGGTTATCAAAGGTGAGACCACTGTCCACCTGTGTCCCTAAGTCTCTTATCACACTTTTGGTGTTTAGTGTACTGCCACCTATGTGGTAATTCATGGGTACATGTTTTTTCCAAAGGGGATAACTATACATTTCTTGGCATTGAGCTTGAGCCCATGGCTCTGGCACCAAGCATCTGTTTCTGTAAGGCTCTCTTGTACAGTATCCACATCACTTGGAGATTCAATAATGGCTCCCAGTTTGCAGTCATCTGTGAACTTTGTTAGCCAGAGTCTCTTAGTATTGGCCTGTACTTCAGAGAAGTAGATGCCACACAAGAGTGGTCCCAGGACTGAACCCTGAGGTACTCCATTGTCACTTGTCTGAAGCTGGATTTGGAGTCAGCTACTTTTACAGTGTGGGTTCTGTCAGTAAGCCAGTTGGAAACCCATTGAGTGACGTAGGGATTAATGCCCAGCTTAGTAAATGTATCTATGATTCCAGGGTGGGGGATGGTGTCAAAGGCATTGGGGAGGTCCAGAAAGGCTGTGTGGACCGCCTTACCCTCGTCCACGGCTCTGGAGACTGATTCAAAGAAGTCAATCAGGTTCAGGAGACAAGATCGGCCCTTCACGAACCCAAACTGGGTGGGGTCCAGTGTTTGAAGGTTGCCAATGTCTTTGTTTATAAGTTCCATGATAATATGTTACATGGCCTTGCAGATCAGGCTCGTCAGACTGATGGGGAGGTAGTTCCCGGAGTCCAAGGTGGATCCCCCCTTGTGGAGTGGGATAATTGTAGCTGTGCGCCACTCAGTGGGCACAAAGCCTGAGGTGAGGCAATGATTAAACATGACACTTAGGTGAGGTGCTAGTTCATTTTGTAGTTCATGTAGTACAGAGCCTGGGATGCCATCTCGTCCCATGGATGCTGTATTCTTAGCTTTGGAGAGTGCGTTTTTTATCTGTGTGTCCGTTATTATCAGAATTTGGCAATCGTCCGGTATTGAGATGGCCCCTTTAGGGGGTGAGAGGGGGCGAAGTTGGCACTGACTCGATCTGACAGGATATTGGCAATATCATTGGGATCAGTATATTTAATGCCATTCATATTGTAGCTCAGTGCAGATCTGAGCATTGCCATTTAGATTCTTGACATAGCTATAGAATGCCTTGTGGTTGTCTTTGGAATCTTTGGCAATTTTATTTTCGTAACTAGCTTTGGAGGATTTTATGAGGGATCTCAGCTTCTTACTGAGGCTGGTAAGGGAGTTTTTTGCATCCTGGGATTTTCCTCTTTTCTGCAACAGTTTCTTCCTTTTGTTGTAAAGTTTGTTTATGGCAGTGGTCCACCAGATTGGTTTCATTTTTTTGGAGGAGAGCATCTTGGTTTTATTTGGGATGGCACGATTCATGCATGACTGGATGTGCTTGTACAGTGCCTTAGTGTAGGACTCAGCAGTTGAACTTTCAGTTCCCGTCTGCATGGGTGTCACGAGGTTTGTCACTTCTGATTTGAATAGCATGAAGTTGGTTTTGGAGAAGTTTTTTATTTATGTTTCCTTACTGGGGGGTGGGATTGGGGTGGGGGTGGGATGTGGAAGTTAAGGGTGTCTAGCTTATGGTCTGCCCTGACCAACGAGGGGGTGACCATAGGTGTGGAGTATCGATTTCTCATGTTGGTAATGACCAGGTCTAGAATATTGGAGCCCCTGGTGGGACAATGGATTAGTTGATCCAGGGCATTGGAATTTATGAATTCCAAGAACCGTTGGGCAAAGGTGTTGGTACATGAGTAGTTTTCTCAGTTAATGGCAGAGTAGTTGAAGTCACCCAGTATGAGGGTGTTTGGTTGTATCTTGATATTTTCCAGTACGTTTAGAAAGGTGTAGTGAGAATCCTGGGGCATGGTGGGGGATTTGTAGCAAGTTACAATCTGGATTGCAGTCTTACCCAGTGTTAGTTGCACCTGGAGAATTTCAGACACATTGTGTTGGGCAACTAGCCTGGTGTTGTGAATATCCTTGGTGAATATGGACACTCCTCCACCTTTAGTGTTTTGATCCTGGTTTGGTGGCCAAAAAGTGTGGTAAGAGTTGTAGCCTGGTATTGCAGGGGTGCTCTCTGGAGCCTTGAACCAGGTCTCAGTTACTGCACAGATATCGATGATTTTTAGGAGTGCCTCGAGAAAGTGCATTTTGAGGTTTAGACTTCTAGCACTGAGTAGCATTACCTTCAGATTTCGCATGCTTGTACCTGTTATGGTGGTGGTTTTGTCCTTTGAACTTTGCATAAAAAGGCACTATAGGGGTGGCAAGAGCCTTAGCCAGTAACCTGAATCCCAGAGGCTACAGGTGCAGATCATCTCTAGCAAAGCATCATGATCTGCGATCATGTCGTCCCAGGCAGGCAGACTCTGGATACCCTTTGAATGACACCAGAAGCTTAGCCAATTGTTGAAGTCAATCATTTTGTCCTTATAGTGTGGTATCATTCTGGGAAAAGACAGGATGCTACTCAGGGCTAGGGTCATACCTGCCTGGGCCACATGATCAGAGAGCTCTTTCATGTCTCTTTTCATGTAGTCCAGGGAGGTACATCTTAAGTCATTCACTCCAACATGGACAATGACAGAGTCATATTTGTACTTGTTATGGAGTGACTTGAGTGCATGGGTTATGTGGCAGATCCTGGCACCCGACAGGCAGCTGACTGTAATTTTCTCCTTGTTCAGCCTGGTGAGTGGGACATCAGTGTGCCTGACTATAGAGTCACCTATGACCAAAGTGATGGGTACATTGTCTTGCCTTAGGGACTTTTGCTGGGCAGCATATTGGTGTTTTGAGCTATGTGACACTTTGGTTGTGATTGGTGTTTGTTTGCGTTTCAGCTTCGGAGGTCCTTGTTGCTTGGTCAGGTTACAGTTAAGGGCCTCCGCATATGTGGATTTAGTGTTGCTATGTGTGGGTGTTGGTGTGGGTTTAGAAGGGCTATGTGTTGCTTGAGGTGTAGTACGGGTGTTAACCTTCTCCTCTTGACTGTCTAGCACAATCTTGGGTGGAGAGAGCTTTGCTTCCAGTTTGGCTATGCAAGTGCATCTCTCACAGGTTGTAGTGTTGGGTGGTAGGAGGAGAGAGTTGTCTGTGTACATGAGACAATTGCTGCATTGCCCCAGTATGCCCAGATTCACCAGGTGGACAACAGAAATCACTGGAAGCTGACCCTTGGACATGCCTGGTGTGGTGCTTTTTTTGTAAAGTACAGGAGTTGTTTTCCCTTACCTTAGCAAGCTACTTTGCAATTATAGGCTGTTTAGAGCCTACGATTAATTTCTTCTTATTAACAAGGAGAGTTGAGTGCTTGTATGAGTTTAAGGCTTCCTAGTGCTTTCCAGTAGGTATTAGAGCAAGTGCTAGTCACAGGGATGCTTAAAGGTAAGATGAAAAAAAATTGTTTATTCTGAAAACTGCAGTGTGCACTAGAGACGTTAGATGTGCCTATGAAGAATGAACCCTGACCCTGTCTGATCATTATGCGTTAGATTAGGTAATATTTTCTTTATTCTCTTAGCTAACATTGTCATGAAAATTGTATAATCAGTGTTTAGTAATGAAATTGGCCTACATGAATCACAAGATTTGGGGTCCTTACCTTGTGTTAATATGGGGAGATAATTGAGTATTTCCACGATGAGGATATTATACATTTTTGCTTAACCATAGTAAAGGCATGCATCATTTTCATTATTATATATTCAGGAAAAATCTTATATAGTTCAGGAATTATTCCATCCAGTCCTGGAGCTTTATTATCTTTTAATTTTTTATTTGCTCTTTCACTTCTGTTAGTATTTGTTTATTTAATATGTTATTTTGTTGCATTGACACCTTAGTAGTTATATTTTCTTGAATAAAAGTATTTATTACACTATCTGTATCCAACAGTGGTGTGTTATTATTTATATCTTTATAGTAGTTTTTAAGCACTTCTAATATGCCCATTAAGTTAGATGTACTTTTAACTGAACCATCACTTTTATATTTGATCTCATTAATAAGATTTTGATTGTTTATTTATTTATTTATTTATTTGGATCTTACCACTATTTTATGTAGATATTTGGGATTTACAGCATAAGATTGTAATTTCTATTTTTCTAGGTTTATAGCTACCTTATGATTCAGAACTTCTAAGTATTTTTTATTTAACTTAATAATTTCGTTATGTGCTACTTTATTTGGTTTTGCATCCATTTTTATCTTGTCTATGTTTTTTTGTAAGTCTAAAAGTTCTTTGCCCCACTCTCTCCTTTTTTTAAGGTACCAAGATTTTATTCTACTGTATATATAAACTTTAAAGGTCTCCCACAGTATATAGTATCAGTCACTTCACCATTATCATTTGTTTCCATAAACATGTCTATTTTTTTTCATTATCCATTCCCTAAAGTCATTTAACTTAGTTATATAAGCAGGAATTTTCTGTAGAAATCTTAAATAATCTGTATGTGTAGTTAGTGTAAAGTTTATAGCCTCATGGTCTGAAAGTGGACAAGTCATTATAGATACATCACTTATTTTGGAGTATATATTATTTGATACAAAGACCATATCAATGTTTGTTTGTGTACCAAACCAATATGAATAGTGAGTACAGAATAAGGAATAATGTTCTCTTAGACCATGTATATCTTTAAGGTTCATCTGGTTTGTAAAGTCATTTAACTTCTTGACTTGAGATGTTAGTTTTATTTTACCATTTTTAGAAGTATCATTGCCTGATAATAGGCAGTTAAAATCACCTGTTGCTATAATTTCCCCTTTTGCATTTAAAGTAATCAGGTCCAGATATTTGTCAACATATTTAGTACTCAGTCCTGGTATCCAGTATGTATTAATCAAAGTATAATACTTCCTACTGATTTCCAAAATAACCATGCTTAGCATCCCATCTTTATCTGAAATTGTATCTATAATTCTTGGCACAGTATAAGTATTTTTCCATAGAATAAGAGTGCCCCTTCTCTTAGTCTTAAAACATGAATCACCCAGAATGGTATAGCCATTGAATGAGTATTTTTGTAGATTCTTTTTAATAGATGGGTTTCCTGTAAAAAGATGATCTGGGCTTTATGCAGTTTGATATATTTAAGCAAACCAGCTCTTATGACATTATTATAAACATTTATAAGCCATTGACTATAATGTGTATGTTGTTACTTACTGAAAAACCTTTCTTCCGTGTTGACTTGAAATCTAGTGAAAACTTACTTATCATTAATGCATAATGTGTATTAAACACTATTTTCAAACACATAAATAAACCATAAAGTTTCTGGTTTAGTTAAAAACTTAACTAAACCATCCATCCACTACCTCTCCAATACCAAACAACACAAATTATTCAACTCTGCTTAGAATATAGTATACAAACAAAAAAGAAAAGCATTATGAAAGCAACTAAAGAAATCTGAATCCATGAAATATACATTACAATGAGAGCGTCCAATATATCTGAAGCTATATGAATACGTCACATATAATAGCACCTCTAATAAATAGATATGCCAGAAATACACATCAGATCAAAGTATGTAAAAACATTAGAAGCTGAAGGTTAAGAAGATTGTCATTATTTTCAAGACTTTTCATGAAACATCACATAATTTAACCATTTTGTTAGTCATCTAACATTTTTCATGAAAGGATCTGTTGAATATATATATATATATATATATATATATATATATATATATATATATATATATATATAAAACACTTATTACAACATAACTATTATATTTTGCAATTATACACATATTACTCATATGTACTAACAACTATGTTGACGTCTTTAATCAGGAAGGGGGGGGGAGAGAAAAAAAGGGGGCCTCACAACTCTATGTTTAGTTACTAAAGGTTTAGTTATGTTATAAATCTGATGTTACTATGCATAATGAGTTTTCTAATGCAGCTCCTATTTCACCTGATGTCATTTAGTTACTAACAATGTCATTGAATCTGCAGAATGTATGCATCTATAAGAGAAGAGAGGCATTTTCAAAGAAGTTAAATACTTTTATCAGAACTAATTATTTCCCATTTAAAGTATCTAGTGAAGTATAACAGAATTTCAAGAGAAAAGAATTCTAAGTACAACCATTTAACAAGTTCAAAAGGTCAAATTATGTCATCACTGTTGTTTCCTCAAGCTGCAGCTTCATAAACTTGTTAAAAATAATCTAAATAGGCTCATGCACAGCAGAGGTTGTCTCTAGTGAAGAAAAAAGCATTTTCGGTGGGAAATTCAGATCTTGAAGCTTTCAGAGTTTACAGAAAGCAAAAACAAAAACACTCAAGATGCCTTGTCAGTGCATGTCATGAATCTCCACAATAAGAACAGTCAGACCACCAGTTTCCTCAAAAAACATCAACATCATGAAAAACATAACCTTTTCATATAAAAACAGCTACTTAGAAGTAACAACAGCTGCCTCAAATCAGAAATCATATTATAACATTTCAATCATTTACCCACGAGTTAACCAGGCCAGAGACAGAAAAAAAGGAACTGTGTGTGTGTGTGTGTGTGTGTGTGTGTGTGTGTGTGTGTGTGTGTGTGTGTGTGTGTGTGTCCGCGTGTGTATATATATATATATATATATATATATATATATATATATATATATATATATAAATATATATATATATATATATATTTATAAATATATATAAATATATATATATATATATATATATAAACTTAAAATATTTAGCTATCTATAAAACATCATTAATGCAGGGATGCACTGGGTGGCAGTGAAGAGTTACCAAACAGCTGGGTAACTACAGCAGAGCTAGTAAGGGAGACAACTAGAAAGGTGCTTGGTATCACATCGGGACAGAGGAAGGACGACAAGGAGACATGGTGGTGGAATGAGGAAGTACAGAAGAGTATACAGGCAAAGAGGTTGGCAAAGAAGAAGTGGGATTGTCAGAGTGATGAAGAAAGTAGACAGGAGTATAAGGAGATGAGGTGCATGGCAAAGAGAGAGGTGGCAAAGGCTAAGGATAAGGCATATGAAGAGTTGTATGAAAGGTTGGACACTAAGGAGGGAGAAAAGAACCTGTATCGATTGGCTAGACAGAGGGACCAAGCTAAGAAAGATGTGCAGCAGTTAAAGGTGATAAAGGATAATGAGGGAAACATACTAACAAGTGAGGAGAGTGTGTTCAGGAGATGGAAAGAGTACTTTGAGGGGTTGATGAATGAAGACAATGAGAGGGAGAAAAGGTTGGATGATGTAGGGATACTGAATCATGAAGTACAATGGATTAGCAAGGAGGAAGTAAGGATAGCTATGAAGAGAATGAAGAATGGAAAGGCTGTTGGCCCAGATGACATACCTGGGGAAGCATGGAGGTGTTTAGGTGAAATGGCAGTGGAGTTTTTAACCAGATTGTTTAATGAAATCTTAGAAAGTGAGAAGATGCCTCAGGAATGGAGAAAAAGTGTTTTGGTACCGATTTTTAAGAATAAGGGTGATGTGCAGAGCTGTAGTAACTACAGAGGGATTAAATTGATCAGTCACAGCATGAAGTTATAGGAAAGAGTAGTGGAAGCTAGGTTAAAAAGGGACGTGATGATTAGTGAACAGCAGTATGGTTTCATGCCGGGAAAGAGCACTACAGATGTGATGTTTGCTCTAACAGTGTTGATGGAGAAGTACAGAGAATGTCAGAAGGAGTTGCATTGTGTTGTTGTAGACTTAGAGAAAGCATATGACAGGGTGCCTAGAGAGGAGTTGTGGTATTGTATGAGGAAGTCAGGAGTGTCAGAGAAGTATGTAAGAGTGGTACAGGATATGTACAAGGGTAGTGTGACACCAGTGAGGTCTGCGGTGGGAGTAACAGATGCGTTTAAGGTGGAGGTGGGGTTACATCAAGGATCAGCTCTGAGCTCTTTCTTATTTGCAATGGTGATGGACAGGTTGACAGACGAGATCAGACAGGAGTCCCCATGGACTATGATGTTTGCAGATGACATTGTGATCTGTAGTGAGAGTAGGGAACAGGTGGAGGAGACCGTGGAGAGATGGAGGTATGCTCTAGAGGTCAGCAGGACTAAGACAGAATATATGTGTGTAAATGAGAGGGAGGATAGAAGAATGGTGAGGATGCAAGGAGTAGAGGTGGCGAAGGTGGATGAGATTAAATACTTGGGGTCAGTAGTTCAGTGTAACGGTGAGTGTGGAAGAGAGGTGAAGAAGAGGGTACAGGCAGGATGGAGTGGGTGGAGAAGAGTGTCAGGAGTGATTTGTGACAGACAAGTACCTGTAAGAGTGAAAGGGAAGGTCTACAAGAGGGTAGTGAGACCAGCTATGTTATATGGGTTGGAAACAGTGGCATTGACAAAAAGGCAGGAGTTTGAGATGGATGTGGCAGATTTAAAGATGTTAAGATTTGCACTGGGTGTGACGAGGGTGGACAGGGTTAGGAATAAGTATATTAGAGGGTCAGCCCAGGTTGGAAGGTTTGGAGACAAAGCCAGAGAAGCAAGATTGCATTGCTTTGGACATGTGCTGAGGAGGGATGCTGAGTATATTGGGAAAAATATGCTAAGGATGAAGCTACCATGTAACAGGAAAAGAGGAAGGCCTAAGATAAGGTTTATGGATGTGGGGAGAGAGGACATGCAGGTGGTTGGTGTGACAGAGCAAGATGCAAAGGACAGGAAGAAATGGAAACAGGTGATCCGCTGTGGTGACCCCTAATGGGAACAGCCGAAAGAAGATGATGATGACGATGATGATTAATGTTTAAATGTATCTAAATAAAGAGTCTAAAACATCTAGTTAGAAACGCTAATCAGAAACACCTTGTTACCCCACCACTGATCCACTAGAAAAAATGCACTTTGGTATTAAGTCAAATTATACTATTACTGAAGAATTAGAAGACATATATCATTTGTAGTTATTTAAAAGGGAAAAGTATGTAAAGTACTTATAATGGGGAAAAGAGAGAAAAGGAACATTGGTAACAAAAAAAGAACAGGAAGAAAGAAGATAGAGAGAGAGAGAATGTTATTTAAATACTTAGTACTATATGTAATTAGAAGACGTAGATATAGAAAGGAAAAGAGAAAGTTAATAATAAAAATGATTCACATTATCTTACAGCATAGAGACTTTCCAGAATCAAATATGTTATGATTCATGAAACAAAGCATTTAAAATTAGAAGGAATTTATTCATTTGTCCTTTAGTTTCTTAGTTTTGTTTGCTCCTTCCTTCACAGACCATCCATTTTTTGCTGCCTGTCTCTTCAAACTCTGGGATGACCATTCCATTTCTTCTATGTCCGACAGTATTTTCTTCTTTTGGATAAATTCTACTGCTTCTTGTAGGGAATCAAAGATCTTCACTCCTTCTGGCAAGGTGATTTTTATTCTTGCAGGAAAAAGAATTTGAGCTTTAATATTGGCTTTTCTCAAGGACTTAATTAGAGGAACACACTCCTTTCTTCTGGATATGACTGTAGAGGTGCAGTTATTGTCAGAACGATTAACTTTTTCACCCATCTTGATAGGGGAATTAGTCCAAGTTGATTTCAGTACTACGTCTTTGTCTTACGAGGAAAGAAATCGAACTATTATAGACCTGGGTTAGATGAACTCAGAGATGAAGCTGGATTTGCCAGGGACTGATGAGCCCTCTCAACTCCAAAAGAGAGGGATTCGGACATGTTTAGTGCTGATGAAAACCACTTATTGAGGAATTGAATCATGTTAGCACCCTCTTCTTTCTCAGGAATTCCATATATTCTTAAGTTATTCCTCCTTGATCTACTTTCAAGGTCTTCCAGTTTCTCAATCAGCCTGGTGTTTTGTTTCACAAGAAATTCATTGTGTTCATTTTCTGTCACTCTAGTATCTAGGTCAGTTACTGTTTCCTCTAAGGCAAGAATCTGTTCAGATTGTTTTTTTACTATTCCATTAGAAGTTCCAGTTGTTTACTGCATTCTTGTTTGATAATATCCATTTTGTTTCTAATTTGCCCATTTTTAGTGACAGTTCTTGGATGTTTGTTATTATAAGATGTAGTTCTTTCTTCGCTGCACTCTCCTGGTGTGGGTTCTTCACGTTGCTCATGTTTTTAGTGACAGTTCTTGGATGTTTGTTATTATAAGATGTAGTTCTTTCTTCACTGCACTCTCCTGGTGTGGGTTCTTCACGTTGCTCATGTTTTTAGTGACAGTTCTTGGATGTTTGTTGTTATAAGATGTAGTTCTTTCTTCACTGCACTCTCCTGGTGTGGGTTCTTCACGTTGCTCATGTTTTTAGTGACAGTTCTTGGATGTTTGTTATTATAAGATGTAGTTCTTTCTTCACTGCACTCTCCTGGTGTGGGTTCTTCACGTTGCTCATGTTTTAGTGACAGTTCTTGGATGTTTGTTATTATAAGATGTAGTTCTTTCTTCACTGCACTCTCCTGGTGTGGGTTCTTCACGTTGCTCATGTTTTTAGTGACAGTTCTTGGATGTGTTATTATAAGATGTAGTTCTTTCTTCACTGCACTCTCCTGGTGTGGGTTCTTCACGTTGCTCATGTTTTAGTGACAGTTCTTGGATGTTTGTTATAAGATGTAGTTCTTTCTTCACTGCACTCTCCTGGTGTGGGTTCTTCACGTTGCTCATATTTTTAGTGACAGTTCTTGGATGTTTGTTATCATAAGATGTAGTTCTTTCTTCACTGCACTCTCCTGGTGTGGGTTCTTCACGTTGCTCATGTTTTTAGTGACAGTTCTTGGATGTTTGTTGTTATAAGATGTAGTTCTTTCTTCACTGCACTCTCCTGGTGTGGGTTCTTCACGTTGCTCATGTTTTTAGTGACAGTTGTTGGATGTTTGTTATTATAAGATGTAGTTCTTTCTTCACTGCACTCTCCTGGTGTGGGTTCTTCACGTTGCTCATGTTTTTAGTGACAGTTCTTGGATGTTTGTTATTGTAAGATGTAGTTCTTTCTTCACTGCACTCTCCTGGTGTGGGTTCTTCACGTTGCTCATGTTTTTAGTGACAGTTGTTGGATGTTTGTTATTATAAGATGTAGTTCTTTCTTCACTGCACTCTCCTGGTGTGGGTTCTTCACGTTGCTCATGCTTTAGTGACAGTTCTTGGATGTTTGTTATTATACGATGTAGTTCTTTCTTCACTGCACTCTCCTGCTGTGGGTTCTTCACGTTGCTCATGTTTTTAGTGACAGTTCTTGGATGTTTGTTATTATAAGATGTAGTTCTTTCTTCACTGCACTCTCCTGGTGTGGGTTCTTCACGTTGCTCATGTTTTTAGTGACAGTTCTTGGATGTTTGTTATAAGATGTAGTTCTTTCTTTCTTCACTGCACTCTCCTGGTGTGGGTTCTTCACGTTGCTCATGTTTTTAGTGACAGTTCTTGGATGTTTGTTGTTATAAGATGTAGTTCTTTCTTCACTGCACTCTCCTGGTGTGGGTTCTTCACGTTGCTCATGTTTTTAGTGACAGTTCTTGGATGTTTGTTATAAGATGTAGTTCTTTCTTCACTGCACTCTCCTGGTGTGGGTTCTTCACGTTGCTCATGTTTTTAGTGACAGTTCTTGGATGTTTGTTATTATAAGATGTAGTTCTTTCTTCACTGCACTCTCCTGGTGTGGGGTCTTCGAGTTGCTCATCTTGAGATCTCCAGTAGAAAACTTCTTACAAGGAATAATTAAAAAATTCTCTTGACTATGTATTAATTTTTAGAAAATAATAGTCTATGTTAATCTATCTTTTAGTATACTTTTAGTTAGATTTTTCTAAAAATTAAAGTATATTTCCTGTCAGGATGTTAAAATCTAAGCAGAGCTATGGATTTCTACTGCTATCAGGCTGGCATCATGGCCACCCATCAGCATCTTTCTAGGATGTCTCCGTGGATATGTCTGTTCTCATTGCTTAAAATAATATTAGGTCTTCTGTGGACAGTAATATATATATATATATATACATACACACACACACACACACACACACACACACACATATATATATATATATATATATATATATATATATACATTCATCAGACAAACCACATACAAGTCTTTTTCTTAATGCTTCAGCTAATCCCACTCATAACTGACAATGTTCCTCTAGGCTGCATAAATCTGCTTCAAAAATGAACATACTTTCATCTGACATTTCATTCTTTCTATGCATTTTATATAACTGCTGATACTGCCAGTCTTGAGCATAGATGATTTTACTATGCTTTCACAAGATCTGCAAATGGGTTTGATTTAGACTTTCTTGGTGCTGCACTTTTGGAATACAAATCTGTATATTAAAGCAAATGTAAAGATTAGTTGCGCACTGAAACCTAGTACCAGCCTTCTCACAAAGATGCCTTAGTTTTGAACTCCATCAAACATGATACCAGGATCCAAACTGACCACAGTTGTACCAACATCTTCAGGATAGACACATCGCATCTTGGCTAGATATAAACAGACTACATGAAGTATTATGGAACATATAATATGAGTATAACCCCCAAATTCTAATAATTTCCTTTTTTGATAGCTCCCAACTAAGTTCTATATTTAATTTATTTGTTATGTATTGAGAAATAGTACTGTTATTAGACGTAAGTCCTTTAAGTGGGAGATCTATTTTTTATTGATAAGTATCTAGTGAAAACTATTCCACCATTTTACTCTTGATTTTAATAACCAAACTGCTCAAATGATTAAATATGGAAGTTTAGCTTTTTATATAACCAAATTTACTTGAAATGTGTTCACAATATAATTGTTTGGGGCTTAAAATGAATAAATCTAGCTCTCACATACAATAATGAATTTTAATACAAAACTGAAACACTTAAAAAGAAGATGTATGTCAAACAATCAGTATTTTATTTAATAACTTACATATTTTATGCAATTTCGGCTCTTTATTAACTGGAAATGGAAGAAGAGCCAAACATTCACTGGGAAAACTACTCAAGCTGAAACGCCCTAGCCCAATGCTTCCTTGAGTTTATAAACTCAAACGCCCTTGAACAGCTTGGTCACCACTCCCACAAGAGGTGACAACATACTGGACCTGGTAATCACCAACATGGGGAACCTATGTTCCACACCTGAGGTAAACTCGTCATTGGTAAGATCAGATCACAAACTAATCACACTGGACATCCACATCCCGACCCCCCCCTCAGTTAAGGAAATCAAGGTAAAAACCTTCTCTAAAGCCAACTTCACACTCCTCAAGACCGAGGTGGTAAGTTTCAAAGCTCCCAATCAAATGGAAAATGATGACCCATCAGCAGAATCCTTTACAAGTGCATTCTATGAACACCTTCAAAATGCATGGACCGAGCCATCCCAAGTAAAACCAAGACCAACTCCTCAAAATTGAGGAAGCCAGTCTGGTGGACCCCGGCTATAGATAAACTTTACAACAGAAGGAGGAAACTCCTACAAGATAGAACAAAATCCCAAAATAAGAAAGCATCCCTGATTAACATCAGTAAAAAACTGCGCTCCCTCATTAAATCATCCAAGGCCAACTTCAAAAGAAAAATAGCCAATGACTCTAAGGATAACCACAAGGCCTTCTTTAACTATGTCAAGAGTCTAGGGGCAAACTCTCAGATATGCTCCGAGCTAGTGCATAATGACCATAAATACACTGAACCAACCGACATTGCCAACATCCTGGCTGACAAGTTCAGTGCAAACTTCACCCCCCCCCCCTCCACCAAAGGGGTTAGCATCCATCCCAGAAGAATGTGGCGCTCCAGATATCTCAGACACACAAGTAAAGACAGCCCTTGCAAAGGCCAAAAACACAGCATCAATGGGACCAGATGCTATCCCAGGTTGTGTCTTACACGAGCTTCAAAATGAACTAACCCCCCCATCTCAAATCACTATTCAAACTCAGCCTCTCTATAGGCTATGTACCCAAAGAATGGTGTACAGCAACAGTCGTACCACTCCACAAAGGTGGTGCCACAACTGACCCTGGGAACTATCACCCTATAAGCTTGACTAGCTTGGTCTGCAAAGCCATGGAACGCATTATCATGGATCTCATTAACAGGGACATTGGGAACCTCCAGACACTGGACCCCACCCAGTTCGGCTTTGTTAAAGGCAGATCTTGCCTCCTGAAATTGGTCGACTTCTTCGAAACAGTCACCAAGGCCATAGATGAAGGGAAGGTGGTCCACACAGCATATCTGGACCTCGCTAAGGCATTCGACACCATCCCACACTCAGGAATCATAGACAAATTCACCAGCTTAAATATCAACCCCCATGTTACGAGATGGGTTGCCAATTGGCTCTCAGACAGAAACCACACGGTAAGAGTGGCAGACGCCATGTCTGACTCTAAACCAGTCACAAGCGGAGTTCCACAGGGCTCAGTCCTGGGACCCCTCCTGTTTGGTATATATTTCTCCGAAGTATAGGCAAAGGTGGAGGGACTGTGGCTAACCAAGTTCGCAGATGACTGTAAATTGGGTGCAATAATTGACTCTCCAGCTGACACAGACATCCTGCAAAAGGGTCTCACAGAGACAAACACCTGGTGTCAAAGTCATGGCCTCAAGCTAAATGCCAAAAATTGCATAGTAATCCCATTTGGGAAAAACAAAGTACCTACAAACTGCCACATAGATGGGAATCCACTAAGTACAGGAGAAGTAATTAGGGACCTGGGTGCCCAAGTAGATAACATGCTCTCCTTTGATAACCACATAGCCAAAACGGTCAGGAAATCCTTCTATGTGGCACACCTGATCACAAAGGGTTTCTCATCCAGATCCAAGGAGGTGATTGTGCCCCTTTACTCCTCACTCATTAGGCCCATAATAGAGTACAATGCCCCATTTGGGATGTACCTCACTAGACACCTGCAACAACTAGAAAGACCACAGAAGTACCTCACTAAGAGGATTAAGGGCCTTAAACAATTACCCTATGAAGCATGACTAAAAAAGCTCCAGCTCTTCTCAGTCGCTTACCGTCTGCTCAGAGGTGACCTGTGCCTGACCTACAGGGCCATGTCAAACCCTGAACTAATGGACATGCTTCACCTCAAAAAAACGAGATCCCTCAGAACCACTCGTTCTAGCGACTGGAACCTATGTACAACAATAAACAGGACATGCTGGAGGGATAGATTCCTGTCCCAGCGACTCCCCTCACTCTGGAATAGAATCCCAATCCATATTCGACAGAACTCCTCTCTGACCCTCTTTAAGAGAAATCTTGATGACTGGATGGGTAATCATAAGTTCTACCCTGGCATCACTTCAGGAGCCCTGTTGACAGAGGCCCAGGTTACTAATCTAATGGGGAGGCGAAAGCCATCACTCTGTGGCTAGGCTTATAAATGCCCATGGGCAGACAGCCTAGTACTTACTTATGAACCTAAGAGCCACAATAACACAATAATGGCCATCTGGGTATAAAATGCTCCCCGACAAGTTGTGAAATATATGGTGAAAAACATTACACCATTTATGTGTATTTACCTAAAAGTGGGCTAACACACACTTTTTTACAGTCCAGAACCTGAAATTCTACTTGATCTCTACCTGTAATCAAAGTAGACCAGTTTTTCCTATCTTTATACAATTTGTCATATCATACATTTTGGCAGAATTAAAGTCTTTCTGATGAAAAAAATATCTTTTCTGGAACTACTTTCATCTTTAGAAAATGTATAAGTCCCAGCAACAAAAGTTTCTCAAAAGAGTTCCTTAGTATATAGTGTGTTGTATTACTACAAATGTGCAAGGTGTAAAATCAGCAGAATAACAGAGCAATACTGTGACTGGGGTAATGGGGTAAATAATTAGGGAACATTAAGGGACCAGCACACCCCTTAGCTTTAGTGGAAGAAGCAAAAGGTAATTCATAATTCATAATAATGTCAGAGAACACCTGCTTATGGAGGCATTCCTATAACTTTGTGGGATGATACGGCCCACTATCTAGAAAAAGTGTACTTCTGAGAGATGCCCGAGCAAGACAATGGCACCAAAACATTTTACAAGCAGCAAACAAATAACTACAAAGATAATATTATTGCATGCACTATTTGCATTTAAATACACTCAAATACCCACACATTTATAGGCACAGGTGACAAAACAGTGTGACATAAGTCAAGCTGCAGTTTTGTGATAGATTCAACATAGATGGGAATCCACTAAGGACAAAAAACAAAGTCAATACATTTCAGTGCACTTGCACCTAGGTCAGATTTTAAGTTCTGCACAACTATATCCAAAAGAGAAAATGCAAACAATATATTTAAATATCTCTTACGTAGAAATGATATAGAGTACAGTGGCAGAAACGTCACCGTGAGCTAGAAATCAGTGAGGAAATGTGAAGCACAATGTGAAGCCAAACATATCATGTCTGCCTTTTAAACTTATTCTTGAGTCCACTGCAACCATTTGTTAACAAATCTTTTTTTTTCTGTGAACAACATTTATCCAACTAAGTAATTTCCTCTTAGTGACATAGTATTACCCTGATGAAACACTACTATTTAGTTGTAATTGTATCTTTATTTTCATACCCAAAGCACATTGAAAAGATGCCTACCCTTCTTGCCCGAAGGTTGTACAAAATGAAAACATCTATAAAAGGATATCAGTGTCTGCAAAGCAAAGACAGACTTTAATTCCTTCAATCTAATTTGAAACATTGCTCTTTACATTGTATTACCTGCGGCATATTGTAATCCCGGATTATATGAAAACAATAAACACACCATGTTCTAGAGCTCTACAACTAAAAGGACACAATTTAAGGAAAAAAGAAAAAATAGGTTACAATATTGCTGAATGAGATCATAAATCTGAAAATTGAATAAAAAATCTGTGTTTTACAGGTTTACTCTAAATGTCAGGTTCTTAGCTACTAGCAACCAGCAAGTCACATTTTCTTCAACAGTTTTATTTGCTTACTAAGTATTATACTATTTATTTGTTTCAGCTGCACTGTTACCATGCATGTTTCATTAACGTTTCTTCTAGCTGACTTGTTGTGACTTGGTGTTATGGTTTTGACCGAAAATGCTAGTTATGTTACAAAGTTACAAAAGGATATGAATGCATCATGCATTCCGAGGCATAATGGGCACAGCATGTCATATGACACGGGCAGGGGGTGTGGCATACGATTAGCTATCAACCACTAGCAAGGCATCTGTACAAAACTGAAATATGTTTTAAATGAGCTTAGAAAATATGCACATATGGAAAAATAAAAATGTGGTTCCATGCTTCCAGATAAAACGCAAAAAATACATAATTATTTCCTGAATGTCTAGTAGAGAGCCAAGGCTATCCATGCTGCAAATAAAGTGAGACAGTAACATCTGCTTAAAGAGTATAAATGTGAAAGTTCTCTGAAAATCATTGCGTTTGATTTATCTGGGTTTTGCTCAACTATTTGTCTGATACATGTTAAAAGAAACCAAAGCAAGGAAAAAAAAAAGGATAAGCATTTAAAAGGTAGAAGCTGCTGTATTTGAACAAGCTTCTTTTATAGCTTAAAAGAAAAAAAATATACATGTAGTTTGGGGGAGAGACAGGTTATTGTTGTTATTAATTTGTTGCTTGAACATTAAATAAGGTGTGCCCAACGGAACCGACACTTCCCATTCACTAGCTGTCCCACACTCTCATGGTACAACCTAGGAAACAGATTATACAATGTATTCAATTATTAACACTTTAATAGCTAACATAAGCATTTATATACACTTGTATACGAGCAGAATATATGAATATTACCAATTATAATACAACAATAATACTATGGTTTGCGCATACTATGGTTTGAGCATTAAAGGTTAATAATTCAAGGTCATAGGTTCATAGGTTCATAGATTAGTACTAGGCTAACTGCCCTTGTGAGCCATTTTAAACCTAGCCAATTATCCCTTGGGAGACATGAACCCTGCACCTTGTGTTTGTAAGGCAAACACCTTAACCATTAGGCCACCCTCCCAACCATGTGGCTGTAATATTAATTTTAGTAATTCAGTAGCATTTTTAACTTGGTATTGATGTAAATCATGGGAGCCGTGGCAATATCAGCTTTTGCACAATCAGACAAATGTATTCACCTTCTTGGCAAAGTCAGCTTCTACTGCTCAAAAAGAAATACATACATTTCCTGTCAAGTTGTAAAAGCCGTAACATTTTTTTCTTTCTTTTTTTTTGTTCATAACAGTATTTCCTCATCCTCGTCCCAAGAGCTTGTTTTTTCTTAAGACTTAGTTTGGCATTTTGGATCATGTTTCTGGGGCACTGTTAGGATTGGACCCATGGCTGGTACCAGTGCATTGAGTAACTGTGTATGTAGTGCTGTCTTCTGTCTTTGACTGTTGTACATCTGTACTGAGGTCATCATACCATGGATAAGAAAATGTTCAGCCTTCATTCTTGGGGTGTCAGATGAGCCTACTGTCTTTTCCTGGGTACATTGACTCTCAATGAGTCCAACTTTATGGCAGGTATGTAGTTGTTGTTCTCCATCCTTCAATACCATGGCTTTGGTCTTCCTTCATGATTGTGGTCTAATGTTTGTAATCCACACTTCTTGGTGTGCACTGCAGGTTATGGAGACTTACTTCATACGATACTGGTATCTCTGCATGCTTAACTGTCTTTCAGTAGGTTTTGGGAAGCTTTTGAGTGCCAGGCACTTTGAGTTTGTCTTTTGCATCTTCCGTTGGTTCATAGTTGTATACTATGCCAACAACCATTGGGGCCTTTTTAAGCCTAATCATGCATCCCAAAGTATATGAAAAGTTAGTAGCCTAAGATTATTTGAAGGGGTATATGTAAACTGGAGCTTGGGTGGTGGGCATTTACAGGCTACTTTTGTCCATTAGAGACATAGGTGCAAGACTAGGGGTGAATTTCATATTCTTTATCCATTTGGCCGAAGCTATGCTTGAACTGGGTTAAAGAAAAACTCTGCTTCACAGTTGCATTGGTAAGGCAGTCCCTATATGCAACAAATATAATGACAAGTTTAAAAACAAACCTCTGTGGTGGAATACCAATATAAATAAATTATATAACAAGAAAAAGAAACTGCTTAATGGTTATAAGAGGACTCATTCTACTTAACAGCACACTTAAGAAAACAAAGAGCTTAAGGGAACTAGTAGGAAACTCAAAGCTGAGTATGAACTTAAAATAGACACTAAAACCAAAACTAACAGCAAATGTTTCTTTAAACATGACAGGAAGTTATGAGCAAACACAGAACAGTGTACAGAGCTACTCCACAGTAACACTACACTGTTTGACCTAAAGGAAATAGATAATATCCTAGCTAACAAACTTAGGGCAAATTTTACTCCACTCACAGTTACAGCTATCCCACAGGTTCCACAGTCCCCAGCCTCCCCATTTAATTACTGTGCAACAAGTTTTCTCAGCCCTTTCAAAAACTAAGAATACTTCATCCATGGGCCCTGACAACATACCAGGTTGCCTGATTATCAGTGCCAAATATGGCCTTTCTGAACCCCTACTTAACCTCTTTAAACTTAGCCTCTCTACTGGTTACATTCCTAAAGCTTGGAAAACAGCCACTGTAATGGCAATGCACAGGGGTGGCTCAACCACGGACCCTGGTAACTATAGACCCATTAGTCTCACTAGTTTCATATGCAAAGCCAAAGAATGCATTATCATATACTTCACTAATCAGGACATTGAAAGTATCTTAACCTTGCACCTTCATCAATTTGCCTTTATCAGAGGAAGGTCCTGCCTCTTTAACCTCATTAATTTATTTGGAAAAGTAACTGAAGCAGTGGATATTGGTCATGCAGTGCATAAAGCATATCTAGATCTGACCAAACCCTTTGACACTATTCCCCATGACATTAGACTAGTAAAACTGAATATAAATCACCATATTCTACAACGGATAGCTACCTAGTTGTGTGACAGAACCCATGCTGTTAGAATAGCAGATGCCACTTCTGAAATCAAAAAAATTACTAGTGGTGTACCACAGGGCTTAGTTTTGCGCCTTCTCCTACTTGGCATATATTTCTCAGACCAGCATTTATGGCCTATGGTTAACTAAGTTTGCAGATGATTGTAAATGTGGTGTTGTTATTCAATCTTCAACTGACTCACCAACATGTTGTAGGCAATGTTAACAACCAGTGCAAGGACACTGGTTTCAAATTAAATTTAAAAATGTAGCATAGTTCATTTTGGTAAACAAAACAGTTTCACTTACCGTATAGGAGATGTACCCCTCTAATCAGACACTGTTGTAATGGATCTGGCTCCTTTTGTTGATAATTCATTATCATTTGATCATCATGTCTCTACAGTTGTTTGAAAAACCTTTTATCTGGTCCATTTAATTTCTAAAGGCCTCTTCACTAGATCCAAATAAATCTCAGTTCCCCTTTATTCACATCTTATCAGACCCATAACTGAATTTAATGCACCTTTTGGCACGTATTTTTCTGAAGATATCACACAACTAGAGAGACTTCAGATATTCATAACTAAGATGATCCATGACTTCAAAGATCTTAGTTAACAGCCTCTTACAAACTCCTCCATGGAGATCTATGTCTAGCCTTTCATGCAATTAAAGATCCAACCCTATTTGATCTCCTATTCATTCACAGATTTAACAGTACATCAAATACTCATTTAAAGGAACTAAACATTCATCAGCAGATAAAAAGGGGCATGCTTGTGTGATAGATTCCTATTGCAACATATCCCTTACCTCTGGAGAAAATTTCCACTGCATGTCAAGCAGAGTAGCACCTTTGTCACCTTCCAGGTAAACCCAGATAACTGGATGGGCAGCCTCAAATTCCTCTCCCAGTCTATCTCGTCTTGCCCTCTTTGAAGCTAGTGGGAAATGTTGTACATCCTTCATTCTTGGGGTGTATTTTGACTAGGCTTGAAATGGTCTGTAGACTGACTGTCTAGTACTTATCGATGAATATATGAACCTATGAACATGCACAGAAGCCTGTTCTACAGAAGGGGTACTCTCTGAGACTCATACCTGCCCTTTCAACATGTCCTATTTTTGTTGCAAGCAGGGCTAAAATCCCTAGAGCAGGTAATTCTGATGCTGTTTATTTTGCAGATATGCAAAAGTTACTTCAGAGCAGAATCCAGGAATGTCTTGTGCTATCTCTCATATCAGCTGTGTTTATCAGTCTGTGAGCTTGAACACTTTGCCTGACTGCCATTTGTGAATTCCTTAATTGCGTGGTACTATATAGTTCAAAGCACCATGAGGTCTGGTTGGTTCAGCATTCGTATAATAACACTGTTTGTTTTGTATTTGTATCTTGATATCTGGTCTTATTAAGAATAAATCTAGGCATACTGTGATGTTCCAGCTTAAGAACAACACAGCTGGCACTGTGTTAGGGTGGGACATACTGTGCTTTGATAAGCAACAAAAAAGGCTTACAATAAAATCTAATGGCCTAGATGGCTTTCTTAAATGTTTGCAGAACCTTTCTGCTAACCCATTTGTGGCTTCATGATGGGGACCAGATGTGAAGTGCTTAAAGCCATTTGGATTTCTAAGCAGTTACCAAGTTTTCAGATGTCAAATATGAGAAGATATCAATGCAACTCTGCTCTAGCAAGATATTTCTTACACATATTGGTGATGCTGCAGTAGACTTTTCAAAGGCAACAGATTCCATATAAGCAACCTCTGTCGATTTGGAGTGTGCATCAACCAGTAGAAATATAGAGTCCTTTAGGTGTCCTGTAGATACTGTCGTAACACAGACAACCATTCTCACGGGTACTCGTGCCAGGACTATTTGGAATCTGTTGCAAGATACTGGTAAAGGTTTAGTTTGCTTGTAAATTCTGGATCATGATGCACAGAGCTGTGAGCAAAACATGCAATTTTTAGAGTGAAGTGCACTTCATGGGCAGGGCTTAAGATGTGGTACATTGCTTGGCGGGAACTATCCCCTCTAGTAGTGCACATTACAGTCCCCTGACATTATGTGCAGTTGGATGTTTCTACCTGCAGATAGTCTGAATAACAAGTCCTCCTCTTAGTGCCATCCTTTTGTAAACATTACACATACCATGAGCAACAATGGATCATGTTTGCTTTCTCTTCGGACAAAGCCATTTATCACTACTGTTATTTGTGGATTAATTATGTTGTACTGTCTCATAAGATAAATATGACAGTCTATCTGCACCAACAAGATGCTTTACCATGTTATATTCACCATCACAGGGAGTTGATCCTAGAAACAGTGTCACATGCTGCAGACATGTTGCTGTCATAAACAAGACATTCTCTCTATATTTAAGGCTGTATAATAATGGCTGATGGACCATTACAAATGTAACTATCTTTTTGTACAAATATCAATAAAATCTCTTCCTTACCCAGAGTGGGCTATATACTTTTCTGTCAACATGGAAAGGATTACACTCCCATATCATCAGTGATCATCACAATGGATTATTCTACATTTCTACAGCACTCAGGCTTCCTTGGTGTTTAAACTGGCTAATTTACTATAAGGCTAGACTATCCTTACCAACTGCAAACTTTTAGAGTTACTGAATCTATCTCAAATTACTACAGTCATCATTTATTATACAGAGTTTTATGTCTCTGGGACTATATATATATATATATATATATATATATATATATATATATATATATATATACATATATATATAGATATATATATATATATAGATATATATATATATATATACACACATATTGTGTGTGTGTGTGTGTGTGTGTGTGTGTGTGTGTGTGTGCGCAGTGGACTTGTATTTTAAGTGCCACTGCACGCTAAATCATTATACAAGGCCTTGTTAATGTGACTGCCACTAGAGCAAAGCACTCATTGTACAAGCTCCTTGCTGCAGCTGTTAACATGTAAATACACTCATTTAAACAACTGCAGCAGCTTCTGTGGTTTAAAAGAATGTTAATACTGCATTTAGGCTCAACTGGCAACACATCTGAGGGAACAATTGTACTGGCTAGCAGCTTTGCACTCATGGTAGCTGCACCCTAATTCAGCACTTCAGGAAGCTGTTTAATCTTGGAAAGTACAGAATCAGTCTCCATGGCCCATCTTTCCTTGGAACAAAGAACATCACAGAGTAGAAGTCTTGCCCTCATTCTGCCTGGGAGCTCTCTGCATGCATCCTAATGCTGACATGTCATTTATGACTCGTTCAGCTACGATTACCTGCTCTTGAGGGACAAAAGGCATACTTGTGACATGGGGGGGGGGGGGTTCTAAACTCTGTCTTGTAATCCAAGCCAATAATTTCCCTCAACCAGTGGTCCATAGTCATTACACACCAATGAGCCTTGAACAGGGAAGGATCTATTTCATCAACTAAAAGCGATCGAACATCAAAAAAAAAAATCATCAAACCAACACTGGTTTGAAATAAAAAAAAGGAAAACCTGTTCTTTGCAGGGGCAAGCCCCCCCCCCCCCCCCAGCACCCTCCACATCTTCTCCACTTATATACCAACTTTGAGATTGCAAAAAATTGGGAAAAAGGAGAAACTCACTTTCCCTAATGAAGGCTGATCTCAAGCCACAGCCAAAGCAAGTTGACAAAAGCCATTCTAAAAAACAAAATACACCCTCTTAGAAGATGGGGAGGGGGATGTAGTCAGAGCAAGGCACCCTCTTCACTTGTTGCAGGAACCATTGTCCTGCCAGATTGCCTACATTGGCCTTTACCACCTCTCAACTGTTCTTTCTCAAGTACCTTCTTTTGTTTAAACTATTTGTTGTAAGACTGCTTGTAGTAAAATGGCCACAGCTTGGTGAGAAAATATATTTTGGTAGGAGAAAGTTAATGATCTGTCTAACTGCCTGGATTGTTTTGCCTTTGCCTTTTCATTTTGACCACTTCCTCTGATCAAAGCCGACAAAACAAATGTTTGCCCAAAGAAGCATTCTGCAGTTACCCTTTGACATCTTTGTGGAGGGTCTCTGTTCCTAACCGAACAAGCCATCTGTTGACTGTGCCTGATGCCACTGCCCTAGTGCAGGTATCAGTATTACTGCCACATTTTGTGTCAGTACTACTGCCACATTTTGTTGCATACTTTCCAACTCTGAGCACCATATGTAGAAGTTCTGTGAGGTACTACGTAAGATCAGTATCTCAGAACTGCTTACATATGTCCTTAACCTGTCTAATAATATCTCCTTGGCAAAGGAGCACGTGTGCCTCTCAGTTAACTTCCCTATTGCATAAGGTGTCATAAGTATACAGCGCCATGCCAAATGTGCCTGTGATATGACTATCTTTGTTATTATACAGGATGTTATTAACAGGTGACTGCTTTCGTTCTCCAGCCACATCCAGAGGAATGACACCAGACCTCTCCATGTTTTTTCTACAATTAACTAAAATTGTTTTCAAACTAGTAAAGATGGTTGGGCTTCCTGGATATGGTAAATGAGAATCAGACTCTAGTGAAATGCTCTTGAAAGTATTCTCATAGGTCTGTGTATGAGAAGGAATAATAGGTGGTCGGGCTCCTCTACACCTATTTTGGGGGAGGGGGATGACTGAAGGCAAAGATTCATTGTTGGTATCTTAGCTGAGCACTGAGGGGATCTGATAAACATAAGATAAAGCTTCATTTCTGCACACATCTGATTCAGGGAAAAGCCAAAAGCATAGCTCCCTTCTTCTATTAGATGGATGGGCTGTCCCAGAAGTAAAGATCTTAATAGTTAGCAGTGGGGAAGCACATATTCTCTGCCAAGCCACTGCATAATTCAAGCAAGCCATCTGGAGGAAAACCTGAGGGAACCGAGGCAGGTGCCAACAAGGTAAGAACTGAGCTAAGTGCTAGCAGGGCAGGCACTGCAGGTAGTAAGTCTACAGGCTACACTTTTTGAAACTCATCCTGTTCTGACTCTTGAACAAAAAGTGGAAAGTAGTTCCTTCCCAAGAATGTGTAGGTTCATGCATAAAATTAACTGGAACATCAGAAGGGGAAGAAATGGGTATAACATAACTGACCACGATGTGGCAGTTAGTAGACAGGATTAAGGCTAGTCTATGAACTGTCAACGAGTTCTGTCCTGTAGTCCATGGTGAATTTCACTCAGTTGCTTAATCAAATAGTGCTTCCAGCTAACCCATAATAAAGGAGAGCTATGCCAGTTAATGAATGAATAAAAAAAAAAAAAAGATAAATATGTATTTTTGCTTACTGCTAGTGCATAATATCAACCTCAGTGTCTTTATTTTCATAACTTATTACAACCCATGGTATGTATCCAGAAAATATAGGAAAATCCGTAATAATGAACATGGATGCAGACAACGACAATAGCTTTTAAAAATCCAAAAGATCCTTAGCATTCTCTATAAATACAATTATATTAGGGATGGAGCTGTGTTAGCCCAATGAAATAAAGGGCAGATATGAAAAATATGGCACTAGGATTTTGTGGTAACATAATTTAATAATGCATGGCACACAGGGGTCTATAGCAATTTGTCAAAGGTTAATTTTTGCGAACTTTTTTTCATCTACCCTAAACCACCAAACGTTTAAGTCCACAAACGTTCACATCCATGAAAAATTTAAGTAGGGAAAGGAAGCAGGTGGCCAACAGCACAAATTTGCCATTTTCCCGACTGTAGCATGATCTCAGAGTTGGCATATACATATATATATATTAGTTAGGGGTGGTGTGGGGGGGGCGCAGCCTCCACTTGGGTGGGTTTGACATAGTGCAGTGTGTGTTCCAGTGTAGTGGTTGGCCAAATGCTTCCTTTCCTGGTGAAATATTTTTTCAATGTGACTTTTAAGGAACTGAGTGTTCGGTGGTTTTGGGTTGATGAAGAAAGGTTCGCAGAAGTGAAACTTCGAGAAATTGATACAGACCAGGCACACAGACAAAAGTCAGTAGCATTGCTGCATGCCAATGTGTGACTCTCCAACTCGTGAGAGGTATGCTCGTCCTCTCTGTGTCTGCATGTGTTTTCAGTGGGTGCTCAGGTTGCATCCCACATCTCATAGACATACTGTAAGTGACCTGGGGTTCGTACAAATTACAAACAGGTGTGAAAGCTATGTGAATATGTGTCTGCACTCTGTGAGGGGTTGCTATTTCACTCACAATGAGCTCCTCTACCTTGTGACCCGTGAGTACTAAGGTAAAGCGTCAGCTCCCCTGCAACACTATACAGAATTAGTAGGAAATTGAAGAATAAAAGGATGAATAATTTGATAGTAACTAGATGACTTAACTGCCTCTGAAAAGACTTACAACATGGAGTGAAAATACTGCATCCATTCATTTAGAACATCTGCTTCAGAGATGTGCTTTACAGTATATTTGAATTGCTTTACACAATTTCCTTGACACCATACTACTTAAAAGGTAGATGAAGTTATTTATAATGTCTGCAGGTTATCAATATACACTTTTTACATATGCATACATAAAGTAGGTTTGAAACTGCATGGCCCTGCAAGGCATGTAAAATGGTTCAGCGTGTCCTTATGCCTCAGCATGTATTTAACACTAAATGAACATGACCTTGAGGGCCTCTACTTATTCTAGAAAGGGGGAACTAAATTTGGCAGGACAAGTCCATTTTGTAACTAAATTAAACCTAGAGGTATACATTCATGGTGAAGTCAGTAACAGACAAAAGGATATTATGAAGCATTACTTCATGGAACTAGTAGTAGACAAGTAGAACTACATTGTTATAAAGTTGTTGTAGCTGCTAACACTGTAGCTAAGAAAGAAATATGGCACACACTATTTATCACATTGATAGTGTTGCAACCTAAAACTGAAGCATGGAAAAATGGAACAAGATGTCTCAGTACATGTAAGAACTGCAACTTTTATTATTAGTCACTGTTTCATGTTTCTGAGTGAATACATGACACAGGCAAACCAAATATGAGACATAAGACAATGTCACTGAAATGACAAGATTCTCTTTCTTTACACCCATGTACTCCAAATGTATAATGCCTGCATGAAAAAATAAAACATGAATACCACTGTTAGCTTTTGAAACTGTAAGTGACAAGCATGGATTGAAAATGCTGAGGTTAAAGCCTGTCTGGAGATGAGAGGTACCACACCTATGTCTAGTACAAGCACTAATTAGTAAGGCAATAATTACTTCTTCAAGTGTTGCCTTTTGACGTCAACCTAGTTAATGGCTTCCAGAAAGCAGTTTTTATTCCAAAAATCCATAATTTACTAGCCCTGAATATGACTTTAAGAGACATAAGGGCATTTCAATTAAGGAACAGTGATTAAAGTTGCATTTAATTAACCACATTGTACCAAAGGTTAATTCTAAAAGGGACACGATGAACAGTGACTTTCTGGAACTGGATATAGAATGACACAAGTGATATTTTATGACACGTACCCAAAGTAAAAAGTGATAATATTTTAGTTAGTGTCTAATGATCTCTGTCAAGTGCCTGCTTTAGTTTCTCAGGATGATTTATAGCCAGATGTAATTCTTTACAGATCTGTACTGGAAATCATAGTTCCTAGCCCAATTATTGTAATGCCATAAAATCTAATTGGATTTAATACTAAAGACAATTATTGTTATATAATTTAAAGCAAGTTATTGTCTTGTTCTTTGCATTTCTCAGAGGCTTCCATAATGGTGACAAAACCCTCACATAATGCTAAATCCTACTTTTCTGTTGCCCAAAATATTAAATTGAAAATAGTAAACAAACACTAATGTTGAACAAACAGAAATTCTGAATTAACACTAAATAATTAATGAAACAAATAAATGATGGAAATAATCCAAGTGAGACAAAAGACAGAGAAGGTAAACAGTACAAGTTCTTAAAAAGAATAAAACACTTTGAGTAAAAAAAGCACCTGTCTTAGCTGTGATACTGTCACTGGGAAGTGACAGATAGTACAAAATATTAGTATGTCTCTTTGACGCAGTACTACAAATGAAATCCATGGCTTACTTCTGAAGAATGCAGATGAAGTATTACACATTGAAAAGTGGGCCAAGAATTAAGCCCAGAAACTGCAAGCCACATCAGTCAGTCCAATCTATAAAATCAGTATGCTAGTGAACGTGGTATTAAAAGGTGAACAAGTATTTTTTTCTGGAAATCAGTTTTCAAGACCCTACTCAGATCTGCAGCTAGTTTTATAGCATTCAGTGGCACTAATTGATCTGGCACCCCTGAACTCTATCGATTTCTACTTTGAAAACCTATAGTAAGCTTGCTGCAAGTTGTACAATTGTACCACATGCGAATCGCTGAAGCAAGCACTTCAGTACTCACTGTAAAAGCAGAAATAAATGCACTAGCAACCAGTCAGCATTTGCCAACTCTTGGCGAGTTTGGCTGACCCCTTCACGCTACCCAACACTTCTGCTTGTCATTTGTGTGTGGCTGATGGCAAAGGTCAAACAGTATATGACTTGTGAATCTATCACATTAAAACTTTTCACTTTTGTACTGTCTGCCAGTGTAGTAACAATTAATTACATTTTGCAGAAGAGCATGCATTGTGTGGTATGTCACAATACTGGGTGTGTGGCATGCACCAGATGGTTATGGTAACACAGGTATTGTCCAACCAAATGCATATGTGCAACTGGTCCATCACAGCACAATAGACAAGCCAGTACAATTGAAAATATTTACTAAGGGTAGAATTCAGATCAGCTCATCTCAACAGCTGCTCTAATCTCAGTAAGTACTCCCCTGAAAGGCTTTATTATAGCAATAACCCACACCTGGGTGTGGGTAATGCGGGATTTACCCACGTTTGGCGTGGTTTGGTCCCGAGGGCGAAGCCCGAGGGACCAAACAAAGACAACCGTGGGTAAATCCTGCATTACCCACACCCAGAAGTGGGTTATTGCTATTATACTATGACATAATTTAAGAAAAGAAATAATTACTTTTCTTAAATAATGGCATTGTATAATGCCTTTTTGCTGCCCTTCCGCAGCTGTCTGGTATCCGCGGCAGTTCTGATGTACTGCGCATGCCTACGCAGTACATCAGAGCTGTGAAATTGAAACACAGCACAGCAACAACGTAAAAGGAACGAAACTGGTGTGGATGGCGACCTCAAAAACTCCTCAGCTCGGACACAAACCAGAAGAAAAAACGTTTTATTGCACAGAAACACAAAATAAAAAATAAAAAATAAAATACTGAATCCAAGTTAAGCGCTTTCGTCTGACACTTACAGACTTCTTCAGAACATAGGCAAACATCAACTCTTACATTTTAAATACATTTAGGTGCCAAAAGGCACTTTCAAATCAATCAAGAATTAAAGGTACATGAGCAAATAAGTGTAATCATGACACAAATCCTTCCCTAATGAATACCTATCTGAAAAATACCTATCTGAAAAATAAATGAAATAACATCTAGAATAAAAACATCTAGAATAAAAAGAAGTGCATAAGTAGTACATAATATCCTAAGAATAATACACAAAACTGGAAAAATATAATATAGTGTAACTCATTGGGGCTTGAATACAACCAAACACAAGGTATGAACCTACCAATTAATATTGCTATGTAGCCTAAAATAGATATGATAATTATGAACTGTTAAATATTAAATATTTTAAAATTATAAATATTTTAAAATGTTTAAAAATAGTGGAAATAACGAATGTAATGTAAAAATGGATTAAAAGGTTGATATATATTTATATTTATATTCATATTTATTTTTATATTTATGAATTTATATAAAAAGAAGAAGAATAAATAGAGGTAGACTGTTAAAAATATATATGTAAGAATACTTGAAGAAGATGTGTTTGGATACTTTGAGGGATACTTGATGAATGTTTTGGAAATATATAAAAAGTGTATATGTAAATGTAAATGTAAATGTAAAAGTGAATGTAAATGCAGGTCACTATTCAAAAACCCCTATGATAACTGCAGGAACGGTTTGATACTGATAAAATCATTGATGCCAGGCAATCTTGTGGCATCAGAAATAATTTGCCATTTGCTTTCTTTCATAGCCAATAAAGCTTTTACATTCCCCCCAAACACTGTTATATTGACCGTGTCAATGATAGCAAATTTAAAATAATGTGAAACACCGTTATTTAAAATGTACCTATATAGAGCATTCTTTGTATCTTTCTTCTTAATACTAAATAAATGCTCATAAATACGTCATCTTAGATGTCTCTCAGTCTTGCCAATATAAAACGCTGAGCATACTTGGCAAGTTGCAAGATAGACAACAAATTTGGTATTGCAGTTTCCCGTCTTACAGAATATATGTGTTTTGTTAAAATTGTCCAAATTAACACCACCTGTTTCATTAATAGTGTGGCACTGGTTACATGAACCGCATTTTCTTGTACCGGTTGATCCCCCTTTTATACCTCCCATGTTTGATTCCAAAATCCTTTTGAGATTCTTGCCTGTTTTGTACACAAATTTGGGATGAGTTCCCAATGTCTGGGCCAGATCATTGTTCATGGTGAATAAATTCCAATGATGCCTCACTATATTTTCAATGTACTGAACAATGGGGGAATACATTAACACGCAAACCCTATTGTCAAATCCCTCCTTTTGTTTATGAACAGAGGGTGGGACCCCCATTGTTGAGTTGCCCAATAAAGGAAGATATTTGTTACCCCATTCTTTACTGACATATTTGACGGCATCATTGATTAAGTTGACCGGATATCCCCTCAAGCTAAACATAGACCTAATCAGTTCAAGTTCGTTATCCAAAACAGCTCTCGTAGAGGACATACGGGCTGCTCGAATGCACTGTCCTTTGACAACATTCTTGAAAACATATTTAGGATGATTACTACTAAATTCCAGATAGTCATTGGAAAACGTAGGCTTCCTATGAATGCACGAGGTAAATCCGTCGTCACCATGGCTGACGTAAGTGTCCAAGTAAGCTATACCCTTTTTGTTCAAATTATATGTAAACTTTAAAAAATCATATTATTATCATATCTATTTTAGGCTACATAGCAATATTAATTGGTAGGTTCATACCTTGTGTTTGGTTGTATTCAAGCCCCAATGAGTTACACTATATTATATTTTTCCAGTTTTGTGTATTATTCTTAGGATATTATGTACTACTTATGCACTTCTTTTTATTCTAGATGTTTTTATTCTAGATGTTATTTCATTTATTTTTCAGATAGGTATTTTTCAGATAGGTATTCATTAGGGAAGGATTTGTGTCATGATTACACTTATTTGCTCATGTACCTTTAATTCTTGATTGATTTGAAAGTGCCTTTTGGCGCCTAAATGTATTTAAAATGTAAGAGTTGATGTTTGCCTATGTTCTGAAGAAGTCTGTAAGTGTCAGACGAAAGCGCTTAACTTGGATTCAGTATTTTATTTTTTATTTTTTATTTTGTGTTTCTGTGCAATAAAATGTTTTTTCTTCTGGTTTGTGTCCGAGATGAGGAGTTTTTGAGGTCGCCATCCACACCAGTTTTGTTCCTTTTACATCAGAGCTGTGGCCAAAACCAACGGAGAAAGCAAGATCTCCACTGCTTTTTACTGTTTCGCTGTGTTAAATGGGTTTAACATAGCAAGACAGCTTTAAAATAAGCAACGGAGATTGTCGTTGCTTATTTTAAAGCTGTCTCGCTATGTTAAACCCATTTAACATAGCAAGACAGGTTTAAAAAAAAATCAACGGAGAAAGCAAGATCTCCGTTGCTTTTTACACACTGTGTCGCTATGTTAAAGGAGTTTAACATAGCGAGACAGCTTTAAAAAAAGCAACGGAGATCTCCGTTGCTTTTTTTAAACCTGTGTCGCTATGTTTAACTCTTTTAACATAGCGAGACAGTGTTTTAAAAGAGACTTATACTAATGGAAAAAGTCCGGGCGACCGGACCTTTTTCCATTAGTATAAGTTGATTTACAACGTGCACACTGGCCAATCAGCGTGCATGTTTTGGAATATTAATGGGGGGTCATGGTATAATTGTATTTTTTATGTATTTCTTTATGTATTTGTTTGTTTGTTTATGCACTATTTATTTACTCTCTGTGACTGGCGAAGACCTCATTAGCAACAAACATATGCAGGGAAGGCCAAGGCAAGAAAATCTCAGAATATACAATATATAGAATATGGTACAAATTTTAATATGTACTTCATTATAAAACTATGTCTGTAGGCAAATATGCAGATTTGATGAAGATACCATGAATAGAACTGTGGAGAAAGGCAGAAGGTCATGTGAAATAAATGCCAATTGTAATGTATATGGCAAACTAAAGGAAACGACAATACCTAATAAATAGTTCTAAATTGAAAACACACAGTATTTTATACATAAATATAAACCACAGGTTTCTTTTCAGGTTACAATGGTTCAATGTTGCTAACAAATAAAGCATTTAGTTTTAGAACAGCTGTCTGCTTCTAGCATCAAGACTGTTACTTTTTTCCAAAACTTCTACTAGAATATTCCACACTTCTACTAGAATATTCCTAATAAGCTCACTACCACCACAACACTGTGCCTATCAGGAATATGACTAATACACATGCTCTGATATGCAAGAGGCTCTGAGGAATGAACTGCTTAAAGAGACATACCTGTGCTGGTGTGCCTGTGTGCAGTGGTGGGTGTGGTGATGTCTGATGGTGCGGTTGATGTGCGTGGAGATGCGAATGTGGATGATGGTGTAGATGGTTCTGCTGGTGATGCTGTTGTGGATGTGGGTGATGTTGGGGGTGCTGGTGTGTGTACGGGTGATGGGCAGGCAAAGGCTGGTGTTGATGAGGTGGATGTGGGTGCATATGATGATGATGGGCCTGGTCCTGTTGAGAGTTCATCATGTCCATCATGTGACCCATGGAGTTCATGTTTCCATTGGGCATTGCTGCTGGATGATGGGTCAATGCAGCCTTCAGCCTCTGTGAAAAGAGGAAAGAAAAACTGTTAGAAACATAGCAAGCTTCAAATAAATATGTGCAAGGCATGCTATGCATACTCATTTGATTATGTCAATTCACTCACAACAGCAGAAGCTAAACTGTTAAAAAAAACAACATTTCAGAAACCCAAAGGTAGAATCACTACAAAATGGTATAAATTACATCTGGAGTAATGCAACAATCATATTGTGACACTAACAGGATCACTGTTCTGTACTACAATGCCCTTTGCTTATGGGTAAATGGAAGACAAAAACATGCTGGCCAGATACTTTGGGGAGAACTCAGATATGAATTAAAAAAGAGAGCAGTTGGTAGGAACAACTGAAGACAGTAAACAGCTGAAGATAAAGGTTGATAAGACCATAACAGACATACATTACTTTTTTGTGTTTTCCAGTTGTTCTAATTTCTACATATAATTTTCTCATAAAAGATTCATATTGTTTAATCGTTTATTAAAAGACACATGATTTTTTCCTAAATGCATGTGCCATTTTGACATTATATCTTAAATAAATCACTGCACCTACTTTAATGGTCATATCACACAGCTGATAACAAAAGGAGAGGAAACAGGAAAACAAACTGAGCCTGAACTCCTTTATTGAATATGTTGAGGCATTTGAAAGTTATCCTACAGAGGTGGAACAGTGTAAGGAAAGGAAGGATAACTGAAAGGGCAATTTTCAGCATGACTAAAAGGCAATATGGATTGAAATGTCTGCAGTTTTTTTGCTAAATGTGTAAAAATATATAACTGCTGTAACAGAATAGTTATCTGCATTACAGACAGAGTGCAATAGTAGAAGAGAAAATAGAATTAGTAAGGAACAAATGGATGAAGAAGGAGTAAAAAAGCAGAACTATAGCTTGGGTAACTGCCATCCTGAGCAATCCCCTAGTTGGTACCCATTCCATCATTGTTAAATGATGACAAAAAAAACATGTTCCAGCAGTTGCTGGGCAAATAGGTACTATATTTCTACATAGCAGGTCTTTCCTATCTTTGTTACATACTGTATTAAAGAGACCTTGGTACAGTTACTAGCACACAAATACACACACACACACACACACACACACACACACACACGCACACGCACACATACACAAACATACATACACACAATACACAAGTGCTCACAGACAGGCACACATGCGCACATCCACACACACAGGCACACGCCCCCCCCCCCCCAATACACATACACACATGTGCATGCACTTCAGACAGTCATTGAAATAATTTCAGTATCCCTAATAGTAATTACGGCTGCTTACATGATTATTGGCACTTGTGTGATCGTACCACTGACTTGTATGAATCTGGCAGCACATTGTCCCCACTGAGATTTGTGCCCTGTAACTGCTTGCACCTAGGGCAGTCACACTCTTCACCTCACTCTAGCGATGGCTTTGGTACAAAATTCATAGTAACATCTTAATACATCTCTGCAGACTATGCAAGGAGTAGCAGCTAACATAATCCTAGGGCATTGCAGATGTGGTAACACTGGAGGTTTTCATTCAACAAACTGAAAACTTCCCCAATGAGGCATTCATATTCATTACACAAGGCATCATGTCATTAAAAAATGTACATTAGAGTGTACCAAAATATTCACATATTATGCTTGCAAGCTGACTGACGCATGCAGAAATCAAAATAGACACAACAGTTCTGGGAGCCAGTTTTGGATGATGAGTGGCAATGTTTTTGCTCTGGAAGGAAGGAATATTTTTTGTTCTAAATGTAAAAAAAAAACAAACAAAAAACAATGAGAGTAGTAAAGTAGTTGATGAGGTGCACAAAGCATCTTTATGGTGGTGACTGTAAATCTTCAAATTACATAACTTTCATAGTCCTTAATACTTGTGTTCCAAAATATCAGCACATTATGTTCAGGAAGCTGTGGGATGAACAGAGACAGCAACAACTCCATGGCATGGAAGAGGATTTCATGCTGTGGCTGTACACTAATCTTTTAAAGTCAAAAACTGAATTTCTTCTCTGGATCATATTCTATAAAAACACGCACAACAACCTTTGTGTGGAAATACTAAAGACCGTCAAAGGCTCTACTTCTCAGAAACCATGCATACCAGGAATTAAGGGATTTCAGTAATTGCTCAACTTTTTGGTTTGAATAAGTACATCTAAGCATCCAACTTCATTAACTAAAAATGGTAAAATGATTCATATTTTGGGAACAAAAGTGGCATCAGAGCAACTGTGAAATGAACCAATCAGAAAGAACGACCAAGGCAATGGTATAGTTTTATGAGTTGAGGTGATGCCAGATATTTCTGTCCTCACAACTGTGATCCATAATAAATGGCTGCATTATACAGACATTTATTGAAATGCTAACAGAAATATTATATATATATATATATATATATATATATATATATATATATATATATATATATTATATGCTTCTTAAATAATTTAAAGAGTTAACCTCAGTTTGTGGTCATACCCTAAATGGGCAAGAAATGCCCCTGTTTTGAGAAAGAGATAAACCCATTGTTCTGAATGGCAGTAATGGATGATGTTTTGTATGTGTGTGTGTGTCCATGTGTGCGCCTGTGCACTGTGTGTGTGTGTGTGTGTGTGTGTGTGTGTGTGTGTGTGTGTGTGTGTATGGGTATGCACATGTGCAATGTGTGTGTGTGTGTGTGTATGGGTATGCACACGTGCAATGTGTGTGTGTGTGTGTGTGTGTGTGTGTGCGCGTGTGTATGTATGTATGTGTGTGTTTGAGTGTAGTAGAGTGAAGCTGCTTTAAAGAAAAGAAGAATTTTAAACAGATATGTGTTATCTTCCTTTCAAGGTACAAAGCAATACTCTCTGTTATTAGAACTGTATCTCCCGTGTCAAATAATATCTCATGTTGGCAGAGCCTCTGTGGGAAACAGTATGACTAGGATTACTTTTACACAAATAATAGTAACACATTTGCAGTTATAGTAACATCTACACTTTGTGAAACTTGACACTTGGTGGCAGGAAAACCCCTACCAATGTTATCATTCTTATATTGTGGATGTAGACAGACCTGTAGCTGGGGCAATTGGAAACCCCCAGCTGATGCGCCCAAGAGAAAAAAAAGTCTTCTAGGGCTTCGAAACAGAAAAAAATATTAAGCCTAGGCAATGAGCTAGTAAGTTTCTGAACAGTAGCTGTTTACTACTTTTCTAATTTCTACTACTCAACTGTAGCAAAAAACTATTATGTCTCCTTGTTACCACTGCTAAAACATAGCTAATATTTTAAAACATTTAAGCAGCAGCAATGTTTATCTGATACTTCTTAAATGGTTATCACCACTTGTGTTCAGTGTTAATGACTTGGAAAGAATGACCATCATTATCACTAAATGGGTGCTGAACAGTGTGGGTCTGTGTTGCAATACACACACACACACACACACACACACACACACACACACACACACACACACACACATATATATATATATATATATATATATATATATCTTTTTCTTTCGGCTTTTCCTGGTTAGGGGTCGCCACAGCGGATCATCTGTCCACTCATGATTGACAATGGAGTTTTATGGTGTCGAGTTGCCAGCCCGACGCCCAACCTTCCACAGAAGGCACACACACACACATGCACACACTCACATCTAGGGCCAATTTAGAGTGTCCGATCTACCTACTGCATGTCTTTGGGATGTGGGAGGAAACCGGAGCACCCAGAGGAAACCCACGTGACCACAGGGAGGACATGCAGACTCTGCACAAAAGGCACCCCAGCGTTACTTGATCGAAATTTCACAATCTCGAAAAAGAAACGTAGAAACTCACTTAAGCAAAAGTGCACTACACAGAAAGCACACTTTCACAAAAGTCGATTCAAAACAAACTACTTTAAACACTATTTGGCAGGGGGCAAGCTCTCCTGCACCCCACACTCACCCTACTTAAATACACTATCTCTGAGATCACACTACAGTGGGGAAAAGGATATATTTCCTTATCCCCACTGTTATGTGCTTCAGAGAACTGGCTTTAGCGAAAGTGCACTGTCGATGTAGTGTACTTTCGCTTAAATGGGTTTGATTTTTCTGTTTGTCGATATATAAAAATATACACACACACACACACACACACACACACACACACACACACACACACACACACACACACACACACACACACACACACACGTGCAAGAAAAACCCAGCCAAGCTAAAGTTTTCACTGTGTAATACATTAAACCTACAAAACTGGAGACCCATTGGATACATACAACTGACCACAACCCTTTAAGGAAGTACAGTGTTTCAGCAATACCTATACATACATACATACAGATATATATATATATATATATATATATATATATATATATACTAGATACCAGGACGACATGTTTTTCCTGTGGAAGGGTCCTGTAGATGAAATAAAGTCTTTTATTGAAATCATGAAGACATTTACGGACTTTCTTGACTTTACATTTGAAATGAACATTAATGAAATTAATTATTTAGATATATTGCTCACCAAGGATTATAATGAATCTAGGTTTATCAGTAGGATTTATCGTAAACCTACCTATTCTAATGGGTTTTTAGATTTCAGTAGTTGTCACCCTTACCATCAAAAGAAAGCCGTTGTCAAAGGACAGATGGTAAGGGCGGCACGCATGACGACTAAAGATATAGATTTTATGGATGAATGTGACAAACTAAATAGTATGTTCGTGAATAGAGGTTACCCTCAAGCTCTTCTTATTGAAATTAAAAAAGAAGTCGAGACAAAAAGACTCTCCGGACACTTTAAACCTATTTTGAACCTAGGGAGTCTTGATACTAATATAAGTCAAGATAATAAGGATGTTGAGGAACTGAATAGTGATAAGACCAGTTTGGGCATAAAATTTTTGTGCACCTTTTCAGTTGATCACCGTTATATAAGGGACATTTTACTCAATAATTGGTCTATTATCATGGAGGATAGGCAGTTGACAGATACATTGGGTCCAGTACCAGGTGTTACGTTTAGAAAAGGGTTTAGTTTAAAATCACTTTTGGAAAGAAACAAAAGAACATGGCCTAGTAGACTTAAAGGCATGACTAAATGCGGGACATGCCGTCAATGTAAAAATATCCAGGAAAGAACACAACTTTATATGAATAAAGAGAAATACAAAGTCATGGGTAATTTCAATTGTGGGACTAAAGCAGTAGTTTATGTAGCCTTATGCAATCAATGTTTGGCCTTCTATATAGGAAAGACCGAAAGGGCATTTAGGAAACGCATATACGAACATCTATATGCAATATCAAAAGTAGACTTAAAGAATGCATTAGCTCGCCACGTTTTGGAATACCCTGGCCATGCGTTTCGTTTTGCCGTTGTAAAGCAAGTTGCAACGGAATTAAACAGTGGCCCCTGGCAAGTTAATTTAGAGAAGGAAGAACTATTCTGGCAAATCAGAACAGGGGCATACATATATCCTGGAATAAAAGAAGCTGTTTCTTTGTCCTGCATTCTTAAATATTTGGCCTTGAGGAGATAATCAGTAACCATGTTAAGTTTTGGAATTTGTAGGCACCCCTGGACCGCTGTGTACACATCACAGGGTTTCTGTCGTTTTTTTTTTTGGGGGGGGGGGGTCACATTCTTAGACACGCTTGCACTATTTAGACAGTAATTTGTTCTACATCCAGTCCACCTGATCCCATTTTATATAGTATAGGTTTAAGACATCTTGTAGCCATTGGTTTTTTTGGGGTTAATTCCTTTTCTTTTCTTTTCCTTTTAAGTCATATGGAGTACTTTGATCTTGGGGTCAGTTGTTATACCTTGTCTCACTACAACTTTGGATATTTGCTTAGTCTCAGAGTGGGAAGGTTGTTCCATATTATTCATGTGTAGTAGGCTATATTGCTTTCTTACTGGGACTGAGGTTCTACATTGTTTTAACACTGGTACAGTTGTGCTACAACCAGCACTAAGTATGTCGGAAGTGATTTATTGCTGGTTCAAATACTTGTTTTTAACAGCATATTATTATATAATCATGTGCTTAAAGAATTATATATATTATATATATTTTAAAATATATTACCTTTAAGGAGTGTTTTTAAACAATAGTTTTATTTGTTTTTTAAGGAATATCGTAAATGTTGTGATTGACGATTTGAATTACAAAGAGTTTTTTAAAATGAAGGCTGGTACTTAATTAAGATGCAATTAACATGGTGGAGTAACACGTATTTAAATCAACTTTTTCGTGTTATGTACTGTTTTGTCTGAAGAAGGTCGGTTATTAAGCCCTCCGAAAGTTCTGGTGAAATAAAAGTGCTTACATTACGTTTTCTACAGTGATTTCATTCATTTATTTGAACTATTTGATTTAAATCTGCTGACAGCTTCCTCCGGGGTTTTCGTATTCAGCAGTTTGTTTGGCAGTTTTTAGTTTTATATATATATATATATATATATATATATATATATATATATATATATATATATATATATTTATATATATATATATATATATATATATATATAGTGGAAAGTGTGTGTGTGTGTGTGTGTGTGTGTGTGTGTGTGTGTGTGTGTGTGTGTATGCGCGTGTTCATGCTGCAATATGCATCTATATCTATATATATATATATATATATATATATATATATATATATATATATATATATATATATATATATATATATATATATATATATATATATATATATATATATATATATATATAGATATATATATATAGATATATACAGATATATAGGGTTCCTATTAAATGATCAAAGATACATTCTTTCGAATGCATCTTGATCGAACTTGAAAGCACGAAAAGGCAAAATAGTGAAACCGCATATAAGTGAATTCTTTCCCTGGGAAAGAAATTGCTTGGCTGCTTCAGTTACTTTGTCGTTTTCATCACTATAGTGCGATCTTGTAGTTGGTAAATTTAAGTAGGGGGTGTGTGGGTTTTTTTTTTTTGTGGAATAGCGATTTTTTTCCCCTTGTTTTTCCATGTTGTAAGCATTCGAGATTGTAAGCTTTTACTTACATGGGTTCGATAAATCGTTGTTCAAGGATTTAACATAGACCCAATAAATATATATATCTATATATATATATATATATATATATATATATATATATATATATACATGCACCTCTCCCCTGGACTGCCACATTAGCATGTAGCATGGCCTGAAGGAGTGTTACACATCTTTGTGCAAAAGCGCCATGTTGAGGCTGTCTCTAAATTTAAAAAGGTCACCTCTGGGTGTGCACACTATGTACATCTCACAGTAACCTTTATGAATTATCCTTCATTCTTGCCATTCTGTGACTTGCAGTTACAAGTCTCAGAACTAGAAATAGATAGTCTCTCTTTTCCAGGTCCTGTATAGATCAAATATCTTTCTTTGGGGATATCTGGTCTACTTACAGTTCATATCATCTTCTGTGAAACATACTATAACCCTCCTTTCAGTAGTTTCAGCAGTACTGATACACTAGCACCAAAAAGATGTGAGACAGTTTGGAAAGTTGAGTGGTGGATCCAGGACTTTGCAGAAGGCAGGGAGTACAACACTGGCGAATCCTACACAAATGCACTTTATAAGCACTTACACGCGTGCATGGATCATGCTATCCCTAATAGAACCAAGATGTTATCCTCTAAAAAAAGGAAGCCAATCTGGTGGTCCTCTGCCATAAACAAACTCTACAACAGAAGAAAGAAACTGTTACAAAAAAGAGTAAAATCCCATGACTGGAGGAACTCCCTGGTCAACCTCAGTAAGAAGCTGAGATCCTTCATAAAATCCTCCAAAGCTAGTTACGAAAACAAAATTGCCACTGACTCTAAAGACAACCACAAAGCATTCTATAGCTATGTCAAGAATCTAAATGGGAACACTCAGATCTCCTCTGAGTTACAGCACAATGGCGCTAAATATACAGAACCAACTAATATTGCCAACATCCTAGCAGATACGTTCAGTGCTAACTTTACCCCCCCCCTCACCCCCTAGAGGGCCCATCTCTATACTGGAAGAATGCAAAGTTCCTATAATCACGGCTGCACAGGTAAAAAACACACTCTCCAAAGCCAAGAACACAGCATCCATGGGACCTGACAATATCCCAGGCTGCATTCTACACGAACTACAGAATGAACTGGCACCCTACCTAAGTACCATGTTCAATCATAGCCTCACCTCAGGCTTTGTACCCACTGAATGGCGCACCGTGATGGTTATCCCACTCCACAAAGGGGGAGCCACGATGGACCCCGGGAACTACCGCCCCATTAGCCTGACGAGCCTGGTCTGCAAGGCCATGGAATGTATCATCATGGAACTCATAAACAAAGACATTGGTAATCTCCAAACTCTGGACCCTACCCAGTTTGGATTTGTAAAAGGCAGATCATGTCTCCTAAACCTGCTTGACTTCTTTAAAGCAGTCACCAAAGCCACAGATGAGGGTAAAATGGTTCACACAGCTTATCTAGATCTCGCCAAGGCTTTCGACACCATCCCCCACTCTGGAATTATAGATAAGCTAGGTATAAATCCCTATGTCACAAGATGGGTTGCCAACTGGCTCACGGACAGAACCCACACTGTGAAAGTAGCAGATTCCAAATCCGACATCAGACCAGTGACAAGTGGAGTACCACAGGGTTCAGTCCTGGGTCCTCTCCTGTTTGGTATCTACTTCTCTGAAGTGCAGGCCAACACAGAAGGTCTTTATTAACAAAGTTTGCAGATGACTGCAAACTAAGAGCCATAATCGAAACTCCTAACGATGTGGACAAACTACAAAAGGTCCTCACTGAGACAGATACCTGGTGTCAAAGCCATGGCCTGAAGCTCAATGCCAAAAAGTGTATTGTCATCCCCTTTGGTAAAAACTCTGTACCCATGAACTACCACATAGCTGGTAGTCTACTTAATGCCGAAATGTGATGAGACCTTGGGATACAGGTGGACAGTAGTCTCTCCTTTGATAACCACATCACCACAGTGGTCAGGAAATCCTTCTACGTGGCTCATCTCATCACAAAAGGATTCTCATCCAGAAAAAAAGAGGTCATTGTTCCCCTCTACTCATCACTCATTAGACCCATTATAGAGTACAACGCCCCTTTTGGTATGTACCTCACAAGACATCTACAACAACTGGAAAGACCACAGAAATACCTCACAAAGAGGATTACTGGCCTCAAACAGATGCCCTATGCAGACCGTCTCAAAAAACTACAGCTTTACTCCATCGCATATCGCCAACTCAGGGGCGATCTCTGCCTAACATACAAAGCTATGTCAAACCCAGAGCTGTTGGACATGCTCCACTTAAAGAAATCCCAATCCCTCCGAGCTACACACTCTAGGGACCTAAACCTTGTCACCACAATAAACAGAACATGCTGGAGGGATAGATTCCTGTCCCAGATACTTCCCATACTCTGGAACAGACTACCTATCTATGTCAAACAGAGCTCCTTATTAGCACTCTTCAAGAAAAATCTTGATGATTGGATGGCAAATGGGAAATTCACCCCGGGGATCACTTCTGTGGCTCTGCTCGACAGGGGCACAGGAAAATAATTTTCTTGGGTGGCGAAAGCCAGGGTACATTTTTTGGCTAGGCTTGTATGGGCCCTAGGGCTGATAGCCTAGTACTTACCTATGAACCTATGAACTTATGGGGTTGGGGGCGCTGAATACATTCAGTTGCATATCATTGTGGTCTGGCTATGGTAGTGGAGGTAGGTAGATCATGATCAGACAGCAAATTAATGGTCAGTACCAGTTGTTTCAAGACATGCCTGGGTGACATGATTAGTTACTCATGCCAAGTCAAGGTCCCCTTCCATAGTGGCATGGCTTGTCTCCTTCCATAGTGGCATGGCTTGCATATGTATTATGATAGCCTGGGAAAGAGTACCGGTGAAAGCAACATCACCCACCAAGTACCACAGTAAATGCAAGTAATGTTTAGGTTCATAGGTAGTTACTAGTCATGCAGTCAAGAAGACCATTGAAGAGCCTAGCCGAAATTCCCAATTGCCTCAAAGCACTGTCTGGATCATGACTTGCTCAGTGTTACACAACAGGCAAATAAATGCTGAGGAAATCAAACCCTGTACCACAGGAAGTAATTTAACAGCTCACAGCTTTAATCTTCTTTGCAAACACCTAACTTACTTTTCCGAATAAATTATAATTTTTATGAAAACTGTGAAGTTCAGTAAATTAAAAATGAGATGGCAAATTAAGAAACTACATGTTATGAATAAAAAATCCCATAAAGAAAATACTCAGTATATCCATATGCAGCGTTTAAAAACAGTTGTAGCCACTGTACCATTCCACAAAGAAATGCAATTCAGAGCATGCACTAGTTGTAATGCAGCATCAAATATGAACCAGAGGAACAGGCATTTGGATTAATCCATAAATATTATGTATAATTTGTGCCAAAAATAACCGAACACAAAAAGCTTTCCTCAGTAGAAAAAAAAATATGTCTTCTTATTATTCATTGACAATCATTGCATACTCAAACAGTCCCCCACACCCATTGCCTACCTAAAGTACCTGGTTTGACCCAGTACTGTAAAAATAGTAACCGTTACATTAATGTTTTTTTTTCAAATAAATAATTATATGAGTCTGTACTTCAGCCTGCTTCACCCAAATATACTTTAGCACTGCAAAGTAACAATTACAGCAGCAAACAGCAGAGCCAATCATTTTATCCACAGATGGCAGCATCCCCATTGCCTACTCATAGTATCTGGATTGACCCTGCCAGTTTAAAAACATAGAAAATAATGGTTAAATTAATGTATTTTTGTTGAATGGCGGCAGAAGTCGCAGACTGTATTCCACTTTGCTTCACCCGAATACACATTAGTCTTGCAAAATTAGAATTACAGCACAAAGAGCGGGTTCAATGATCCACAAACAGGGCCTATACCCATTATCTACCTAAAGTAGTCGGTTTGGAATGATGAAGATAAAAAATATTATTACATTAATGTATTGTTGGTCAAGAGAAACAATAATTTCAGTCATATTTCAGCTTGCGTCACCAAAATAAACATTAGTCCTGCAAAACAAGAATATTAACTTCAAAGAGACAATAACTTCATCCTGAGGCAGCCCACACACCCATTGCCAACCTGGAGCATTTGGCATGGCCTGCCAGGGTTAAAAAAACATAATTATGGTTACATTTATGAACATTTATGTGGTCTGATTTCACAAGAGGATTAGTTACAGCTTGTAACCCACTTTACTTCACCCAAATACACACTGCAAAACCAAAATTATAAAGAGAAATGGAATCATCACCCCCATTTTTGTCATTTTGTAGACAGGATCGGCGTTGCTGTTCTTCATCCTTCTGATGCAGACTCGCTCTCTCATGCCATTCTGCTCTCTGTCTTGGGCAGATCCCCAGGACCACTTGACCTTCTTCTTCCTTTCTATACTATTTCTTACTCTCTTGCCTGAAAATTAGAATTTATCCTTCAAAATTTTCAATATGTCAGCTTTCCCCACCAACTCCTGTTACTGGAATCAAAAAACACTTTATGGTACGATCACTATCAGCTTCATACAAGGTCCAGCATCTTACCACTTCAAGAGTCTCTAATGACTTATCTTTCTGTGGTCTTCCATCTTTGTTGATGTAATTATCAAGCCCTACATTATTATGACTTTTCTCCACGTCAGCTTTCCTGTATGCAGCAGCCTATATACTACAACCAACACTCTGATTCCCTCGCAAATTCCTCTCATCTTGGGGACAGTATCTTAGATATTCCTTATTTTTCCCAGCGCCATCTTAGATGCTCCTTATTTTTTCCCAACACATTCTACATCCTGTGCTGTGTTTCTTTCTCTGCATGTGTATTGCAATGGCGCCATCCCTTTCTCAGTCAGTCCCTTAGTCAAAACTAATAACTCATCATGAGTCCCACCCTCCATTGCCAAATTATGTTTGCAAAGTTAGTGCTTCCCTCCAAAAGCAAAGTGTAACTGAGTCACCTTATTCCTCGGAATTCTCCCTCTCTACATGATATAGTATGAGAAGTCCACTCCCATCCCTCTCTGTACTGGTGCCTTCACTGTTATCTTGTCTTTGTTTTCCACATAGGGCCCTTCCCCCACATTAAGTTTAAGGGAAGCCTGTTCTAGCTATACTTTTACAGTCCTGCCTTCACTGTCTTGTTTCCTAGAGTTATTAAGATGAAGATGGCCAGTGACAAGTACCCTCTCGGTTCTATATGTTTCCCTAGTGACACATCAATCCATGTTTTTCCTGTCTGCACCTTTTCTCAGCCCCTTGTGACATTCTAAGTTTCTTTCTAGTTATGGTGGTATGAATGAAGCATGGCAGCAGTTCTGAGAACGTGAATGAGTGACACAATTTTCTACACATGTTCCCGGATTCCACCACAGCTCATTTCACCACATTTACTTCTTCCCATGCCAGATCATTTGATCAAATATTCACAACCTACTAGAGATTATCTCTCATTGTTCAGTACTCTATGTCATCTACACACACAATATGTTTGCCAGCTTCACTGAGGTCAACCTTGAAGCTATTTTATACAGAAACAGTTGCTTTACACAGACCCTAGCAGTCACAGTTTAAACATCACCATGCTCTTAGCCTTCTTAACTCCATTTATTTAATTTAATTTTATTTTATTAATGTCACACAAGTTCATTGGCAGGACCAAAAGGGCCCTTTTTCAACCATGACCTAAAATCTACCATTTGCACTTGCTTGTGTATCTGTATTTAGTACACATTTCATACACTTTGCCCATATATCATGCTAATGTAAACATTGATTTTAGTAGCTCTGTTCAATCTAGAAGCACATTAGAAATGTGATCATCAGTTCCCGAATGCACTCGTGGCACTTTTCTAAACTCCATTCACAACTGCATTGAAACAGTCATTATCTTTCATTCCCTTCTGTACTACAGCAGTATCCATCCCTGATGGTCTTCAGTTGTACTTCTCAGTCCCTATAATACCTAATCGTAACCATCCCTATAATACCTAATCGTAACCATATCTCTGAAAACTTGTGCACATCAGACACTTTTCCCTTTGCCCTGCCATACCACTTCCAAGCTGTACACTTCCCGTATGTGGAATTACATTATTTGCCTCTTTCAGCTTCATGCCTTCAATGGTATTCTGTCTCCAGCCTCACATATTCCCCAATTTTACAACTACACCCCTCGATACAACTTCATTAACTACCTTTAAAACATGGATGCTGGAAAAGCATAATTAAAACCAAACTCCTTGAGTTTTTTTTTCTCTCTCTTGTGGAGATACATGCTGACACAAGGGCATAACCTAGTGTCCACCCCTTGATTTATGTCTCTTAGGAGACATGCAGTTACACCTTCAACCTATGGAAAAGGGCAGTAGTCATACATTTAGCAATGCCCTTAGCAGCATTTACTTGTCTTGCAGAGTTCAAAAGATCATTATTTTCAGCAAAAATATAATAAATTTGGTTACTGAAGGCCTGGAATTAAAGGTCTCACACTTCTACCTATCTAACTTAGAATACAGTATGTTATTTTTAACTCCAAAGATATTGTTTTTCTAAACCACAGTTTAAGGATAATATAACTTTACTTATGTTCACCTGTCTAAAGCTATAGACTGACTGCAAGTAACAGAATGCCCATCTTCCACTGCTAACCGAAAAATGAATTAAAGTTATCTTTAGGACATGTGTACAAAAAACACAGCTGGAAAACATCTTTGTTGCAGAGATGATGCCTCGGATGTGCAAAGGTAGGCAACATTTTACTTGCAGTTACAAGCAATTACAAGTGCCATGAATACAATGCTGACTGTACAGAGGTCAGTTTATAAGCTGTTCTAAACAGAAACAGACAATAATGGTAAATAAAGGCAACCTGATCACACAGTATGCCAATGCCCTTACTTAAAAGATAAACTGAAATTCTTACTTTCTTCTAGGTAATTACTGCCCCTCATTCTTGTTGCCAACCAAGTCCCTTCTATCTGAATGCCCATTTATTCTCCAAAACACTCCACAAGCCTGGGGCAAATGCTAATTGCCGATTAATTATACAAAACACTTTAGGCGCTGTGAAAATAGCAAACAGCAAACGGCAAACAGCAGTGCAAATTAATTCACGTACAGACAGCCCCAGACCTATTGCTGCCATTAGCATCTGGTTTTAAAATAACATTATTAAATAATAATAATAATAACTTACCAATAAAGACTGTGTGTGGAAAAAAAAAGCAGCAAAAAAGTGAACCAGCACGTAGGCAAATCCAATGACACACCAAGAGTATTCACTAAGGAATAAGAAATGACTGGAAAACAGGGTGGAGTACATGCAGTTTGAAATCCTTTTAATATCCACAAATAAATTTCACGTACGCTTTTAATATCCAAAAATATTAGGATATTAAAAGCGTAACTGAAATTTATTCATTGATATCAAAAGGATTTCAAAGTGCATTTACGCCACCTTGATTTCCAGCCATTTATTATCTCTTATTGAAACACACACACACACACAACTAACTTCCTCTCACTGTTAACCTCTGACCTCCCACAAAAATGTATGACCATTTTCATTCTAGCTTCTATGCCAGTTTACTATGACCATTTCCACTCTAGCTACTATGGTGAGCTACTGATGCAAGACATGGCAGTAGCTAGAGTAAAAATCACCATTCACTGTACCTACAGCTAAAAGAGGTAGAGTTGTGAGGGAGGCCGTACAGTATGTTGGGTTTTTAAAGGGGAGATGAGCGCATTTGTGCCAAGGCCTAAATCTGCCAATGAAACTCTTGTAGTAAAATTCATAAAAAACAAACTGAAATGTTCAGCAAAGAAAACTATGCACATCACTGAAAAAGATGTACAGATCATAAGACTGAATCTGGATAAGGATGTCTGCAGCCAGAGACATTAGCAAATGGTCCCTTAAACCACAATATTTGCTAATAATCTAGAAAGGTTTTATTCCCAGAATGACAGACTACTGCATTTGTCAAATAATGAAACTTATTTTAAATTTTATTTGACTGTCAGCTCTCATGCACTATTAAATTTCAGCTTGTATAATGCATTTTCATTGTAACAGTAAAACAGTAAGGCACAAAAACTAATGCAATGCAAGTTTGTTGAAACTGAGTGCAATGCCTGTAGTTACTGCATTCCTTCCATGTTGTTCTACTTTCTTTTTTTCTTATTTCACCTCTATTTTCAATGTCTTCTTTTTTCCTTGGGGCAACACAATCTGGCAAACCTATTTTTTCAGTCAAAAGTTATAAGTAAGACATATCTGGTACTAAATACAACAAGCAATTACTAACAGCACACAAACTGTACCACATATCTATGATTCAAAACAGTCACTTATTTTCAAAAGAGAGGTGAATACAGTGGCTGGGATTCAAAAAGGCCGACCCAGAGGTGAAAGCATTAATTAACATTGCTGTTTTCCCCCTTGCAGTAAGCCTTTCCGATTTTTAGACCACACTACCAATGTGGTGCAGCAGTTAGCGTTGTCGCCTCACAGCAAGAGGTTCTTCCGTTTGATTCTCGGCTGGAGCGCCTTCTGTGTGGAGTCTGCATGTCCTCCCCATGGCGGAGTGACGTTAAAGACATGCAGGTAGATGCGAGCATGAATG
>NC_056732.1:356015017-356020017 GCF_019279795.1 Protopterus annectens | reverse complement strand
AGGTGGCGCTCATTAATTACACGCACTAAGGCTATTATAACACTGGGCTGTATGCTATAACCTGTTCACAAGGTGGTGCTCATTAATTACACGCACTAAGGCTATTATAACACTGGGCTGTATGCTATTACCTGTTCACAAGGTGGTGCTCATTAATTACACGCACTAAGGCTATTATAACACTGGGCTGTATGCTATTACCTGTTCACAAGGTGGCGCTCATTAATTACACGCACTAAGGCTATTATAACACTGGGCTGTATGCTATTACCTGTTCACAAGGTGGCGGCCATTAATTACACGCACTAAGGCTATTATAACACTGGGCTGTATGCTATTACCTGTTCACAAGGTGGCGCTCATTAATTACACGCACTAAGGCTATTATAACACTGGGCTGTATGCTATTACCTGTTCACAAGGTGGCGCTCATTAATTACATGCACTAAGGCTATTATAACACTGGGCTGTATGCTATTACCTGTTCACAAGGTGGCGCTCATTAATTACACGCACTAAGGCTATTATAACACTGGGCTGTATGCTATTACCTGTTCACAAGGTGGCGCTCATTAATTACACGCACTAAGGCTATTATAACACTGGGCTGTATGCTATAACCTGTTCACAAGGTGGTGCTCATTAATTACACGCACTAAGGCTATTATAACACTGGGCTGTATGCTATTACCTGTTCACAAGGTGGTGCTCATTAATTACACGCACTAAGGCTATTATAACACTGGGCTGTATGCTATTACCTGTTCACAAGGTGGCGCTCATTAATTACACGCACTAAGGCTATTATAACACTGGGCTGTATGCTATTACCTGTTCACAAGGTGGCGCTCATTAATTACACGCACTAAGGCTATTATAACACTGGGCTGTATGCTATTACCTGTTCACAAGGTGGCGCATTAATTACACGCACTAAGGCTATTATAACACTGGGCTGTATGCTATTACCTGTTCACAAGGTGGTGCTCATTAATTACACGCACTAAGGCTATTATAACACTGGGCTGTATGCTATTACCTGTTCACAAGGTGGCGCTCATTAATTACACGCACTAAGGCTATTATAACACTGGGCTGTATGCTATTACCTGTTCACAAGGTGGTGCTCATTAATTACACGCACTAAGGCTATTATAACACTGGGCTGTATGCTATTACCTGTTCACAAGGTGGCGCTCATTAATTACACGCACTAAGGCTATTATAACACTGGGCTGTATGCTATTACCTGTTCACAAGGTGGTGCTCATTAATTACACGCACTAAGGCTATTATAACACTGGGCTGTATGCTATTACCTGTTCACAAGGTGGTGCTCATTAATTACACGCACTAAGGCTATTATAACACTGGGCTGTATGCTATTACCTGTTCACAAGGTGGCGCTCATTAATTACACGCACTAAGGCTATTATAACACTGGGCTGTATGCTATTACCTGTTCACAAGGTGGCGCTCATTAATTACACGCACTAAGGCTATTATAACACTGGGCTGTATGCTATTACCTGTTCACAAGGTGGTGCTCATTAATTACACGCACTAAGGCTATTATAACACTGGGCTGTATGCTATTACCTGTTCACAAGGTGGTGCTCATTAATTACACGCACTAAGGCTATTATAACACTGGGCTGTATGCTATTACCTGTTCACAAGGTGGCGCTCATTAATTACACGCACTAAGGCTATTATAACACTGGGCTGTATGCTATTACCTGTTCACAAGGTGGCGCTCATTAATTACACGCACTAAGGCTATTATAACACTGGGCTGTATGCTATTACCTGTTCACAAGGTGGCGCTCATTAATTACACGCACTAAGGCTATTATAACACTGGGCTGTATGCTATTACCTGTTCACAAGGTGGCGCTCATTAATTACACGCACTAAGGCTATTATAACACTGGGCTGTATGCTATTACCTGTTCACAAGGTGGCGCTCATTAATTACACGCTGAGAGAGAGTTCAGGTCAGCAGGACTGTAAGCTTCTCAAAAATGGCAATAAGACACAAACAGGCAGGCCAGCCATGAACAATAAATTTCTCAAAAGTGACAGAAAAGGTTGTGTACTCTGGACACGAACTGACCACAGATGAATGCGATAATGTGCTTATCAACCAATTTTTGCATAAGAGTAACACTGAACAGATGCAAGGGTGTAGCTCTGAATATTCCATTTACTCATTGGAGTACATATTACATTTAAGGGTTTTTCAGAAGCAGTGTGGCTAAACAGATGAAAACATCTGTATAATTTCATAAAATATTGTTTGGGGGGATTTATAAATAAGTGCAATACTAATATTTGAGGGGGTAACAGTGTGAATGACTGAAGAGCTAATTAGGCAAGTATTTAGGCAGTGGATAGTGCCTGCATACAAATGAAAGGCACATTAATAATGATAAATATAGTACTGCATATACAGCTCTAGAAAAGGACACATGGCTTACAAGATGGATGCCAGAGCTAAAGGAGGCTTAAACAATCTAGTCAATAGGTATGCACACACATGCTCAGTGTAGTAACAAACAGCTGCCATTAACAACTGGCCAGTGCACAAATGTGGGTATGAACAGCACAGTGGCAAACCTGTTCAGTGTATAGAAAAGGGAAGAACAGAAGTAAACACAGAAGGGTAACCATTAGGTATGAAAGATTAGTGGGGAAGGAAATGTAAAATTTTTGTGTGGAGAAAAAAAACACTAGTGAGTCTTACAAAAGGAGTATAGATAGGAAAGATAATGAAGGATGTGTGTGGGCTGGACAGATGGAGAATGGCAGGTAGCAGGAGCAGACAGACAAGCAAAGAGCACAGACTCAGACAAACAGACAGGGACCGTATACCACAAATAAAACTAAAATCATTTCACTTGTTTTTGGTTCCATCTTCAGCCCTTCTGTCTGTCTGTCCTCTGATATTTTCCAAAGCCCCTCCCTCTCTTCCCACACAGAATAATAATATCAATGTAGAACTTTGTCCAGTGACAATCTGTCAATATGTTACATCCTTTGTTTGACACTAGGGTCTCCTCCTTTCTACCTAAGATAGATGAACATGCAAAATACTCCTTTATCCCTCTCTCTCCTCAGAGATCAGATCTGCTAACTGAACCCATGTCAGCTGGGTCACAATCAGGGTCCTTCCCTCCTACCATGGAGGTGTCTACAAAATAACTCAAATCTTACATTTTGTGGGGTGATCTTGTCAAATGGCTTGAATTGTAGTGGGTCTATCCTGGGATTTTGAGAACAGTGTTATTTCACTGAGCAGTGAGCTATGCTCCAGAGTGCAATTATTTCTTAAGCTAGTACCATGCAGAGCAGCATGAATTATTTAAAAAATGAGAAAATATGTGGTAAGCAGTCTGTCATACAATAGCAGAAGAACAGGAGAAATTCAGTGATAATGTTCTACGTTTGAAGCTGCAGAGCACCCAAGGGGAACCTCCATGCCCAAATGAGCAATTCCTGTAAGTGTGCTTACTGGTTCAGAGCACCCATGTGTTATCTGGAGGCACAATGATGTGCTGATTCACCACTTTCATATTAATATATGCATTTGGCATAAAAGAGTTAAAAGAACATTGTTATTGTTTTCATAACTCTCAAATATAACTCATTATGATGAATGCTGTTCGATTTGAATCTTAGAAAATTCTATGCTCTATGCTGTTCCATACTGGAAGGGCCTGACATAATTCATTGTTAGGAATTTTTTAACAAATATCAATGATAAATAATACTGAATTAAATTAATTCATCAAATATAATGTTTTGTGAGCACAGAGATAAAGCTGCTAACCATGCTGTGACCTACCATGCTGCAAGCTTCCAAGCTGAATTTTTTTAGCAAGTATTTAGAAAGGGTTTCATATTATGCCCATTTATTCCCCATTTGTGAGAGGTAGTGTTGCACATTTGTGAGAGGTAGTTCTGCACATTTGTGAGAGGTAGCGTTCCCCATTTGTGAGAGGAAGTGTTGCACATTTGTGTGAGGTAGTTCTGCACATTTGTGAGAGGTAGCGTTCCCCATTTGTGAGAGGACGTGTTGCACATTTGTGTGAGGTAGCATTCCCCATTTGTGAGAGGAGGTGCTCTTCATTTGTGAGAGAAAGTGTTGCACATTTGTGTGAGGTAGTGTTCCACATTTGTGAGAGGTAGTGCTGTACATTTGTGAGAGAGTGTTCCCCACTTGTGAGAGGAAATGTTGCACATTTGTGAGAGGTAGTTTTCCCCATTTGGAGAGGAAATGTTCCTCATTTGTGAGAGGTTTTGCTCCACATTTGAGAGAGGCAGTGTTCCATATTTATCAGAGGCAGTGTTGCATGTTTATGACAGGCAGTGTTATACATTTGTGAGAGGTAGTGCTTCACATTTGTGACAGGCAGTGTTCCAGACTTGTGAGAGGTAGTGTTCCATATTTTTGAGAGGGAAGGTTGAGGGCTAAGAGTGTTTTGTGGTATGGCTATGCTTAGTGTTTATCAGCATCGAGAAAGAACAGCAAAACAGCAGACAGATACAGTGCCTTGTGCTGTAAACATCGCAACTGCAACAGCTATGCCATGACATACCAATGACATTTGATGTGCCATTTTCACTACACAGAACCACAAAGGAGGTACTATACAGAGGCATTTGCATACAATTCTGTGAATGGTATTTGTGTAAAACTTGAAAAATACAAAGAAAATCTGATGATGTTAAATGAGTATTATTACAATAAATTGAAAGAAAAATGGGCTTTGTAATAGGACAGTAGTGTATATTACCAGTCAGCAAAATGTCTTGTTATGGCTTTAGGCCATCAGAAAAAAACACTGAAAATCACTTAGCGATAATATATTTTGTGTCTGCAAAATGAAATGGATTCATGTCATAAGAAACTGCTTGGCTGTGTGCAACTGTATACACACACACACACACACACACACACACACACACACACACACACACACACACACACACACACA
>NC_056732.1:356005017-356010017 GCF_019279795.1 Protopterus annectens | reverse complement strand
AATCAGAAGTTAAGAGATGGTGATTGGGGCTGATGATCACAAATTCACAAGTTCACAAATGTTCGGATAATTTGTAATTCTTTAGTTCATACTACAGATGGAGAATAATAATATAGGAAAGTAAAGCTGGAATTTATAGCGAACAGAAAGTTATGTGAATAATTATGATCAGTTGACTGATGTTAAGTTTCTATAGCTATTCAGATAGGCACTATAGGCATTATGCTTCTATGTACTATCTGTGTGGCTAAGCTAAGTTTTTATGACTTTCAAAAAAGATAAAGCTCCATGCAGTACCAAGCATTAGGATTACGTGAAATAAACCACTGACAAGAGACTTTAGACGGCACTGAGAAATATTTATTGTTAAGCGCTTTTCGTTTGATAAATTAAACAAACTTCATCAGACATACTAAAAATCATGTTAACAGTCCTATATAAAGTAGCAATTAGCCAATCATTTCATCTGGTGCACATATTAAATGAGCTAGTATAAAAACTAAAAAGAACTTTTTAAAGAACTTTTTAAAGAAATAGACACATTAAAAAAGCTCCACTCTCTCTCTCTGTTGAAAATAAACATGTAAAAATTCAAGCACAGTATAACCAAAACTGTACTACTAGTATTACAACTAAATACGGTATGTTATATATAAAAAACATTAAACATAATCATAAATACAATCAAGGAAATAATAATGACAAATAATGATAACAAATATATATATATATATATGTATAAATATGTAATGGGACAAGTTGAATACGTTAATAAACAAGAAGATCAAAGGTACAATACCAATTACAGGTCATCTTGTCAAACGTTTCATTTTTAAAATACTACTGATAGAACAACCCTCATTCAAACCAGGTGAATTGTATGCATTCAACCTAATCTGCCAGATGAGCTTGAGTTCTTCTAATCTAAGTGAATCAGGACCACCTCGAGGGTTATTAGAAACTTGGTCTATCACTATAAACTTAAAACTATGATTGGGAAATTGAACTATATGTTTAGCTAGTGCATTATCAAGTTTGTGCTTTTTAATGGCGTACAAATGCTCGTACATACGGTCACGTAGCCTTCTTTCTGTTTTGCCAACATAGAAGGCTAAACATGACCGACATTGAGCTAAATAGACTACCATTTTCGAGTTGCAGTTGACTCTCAGCTTCAAATGGTATTGTAAGTTGTGAATACAAAATCTGTTGGATTCAGTGACATAAGAACAGTAATTGCAGGCCTGGCATTTATACATACCTACTGTTCTAACAGAAGTTCTTACATGATATTCATAATAAGCTTTGAGGTTTTACCTCTTTTGTAAGTCACCATAGGACGTTCACCTACTCTTAAGTAGACACTATTGTCATTCTTAAAAATTTCCCAGTTTTTTAACAAAATCTGGAAACAGTCTCTGCTGTTGAGGTTGTACGTTGTAACAAAAGTAGAAACTACAGTATTTCTTTTTAGAGGGTTGTCAGATGATTCAGATGACATAAAAGGGGGGACAACCACACTATTAGGTGTGTTGAATGAGTTGTTCAATATAGGTTTATAGAAGTGACTCTGACGTTTAACTGTTACTTCATCAATGATATCATCAACCATATGGTCAGGGTACCCACGGTGGACAAACATCCCTCTAATGTAGAGACACTCAGCATGGAAATCGTGGTCTAAGGTGATAATATGGGCAGCCCTGACAAGTTGACCCTTAATTATAGCCCGTTTTTGGTGCAATGGATGGCAACTAGAGAAATGTAACAGTGAGTTACAATATGTGTTCTTTCTGAAAATAGAAGCTGTAAGTTTTTGAGCAGAATGATCTTTAGATAGAAAAACATCAAGATAAGGAATAGAATCTGTGTTAAAAGTGTGTGTAAACTTCAAAAAATTAGTGGTTGAATTAAAATACTCCACAACCAACTCACTAGTAGAACTGTCGCCATCCAACAAGATAAAAATGTCATCCAAGTAACGGGTATAGAATATTAACTGGTCATTGAAAATACAGTTATTGGTGACAAACAAGTGTTCCCAGTGGGCCATAACCATATTGGCTACGCTTGCCCCACACGGGGAGCCCATAGCCACACCGACTTTTTGAAGGTAAAAATTCCCTTCAAACATGAAATAGTTGTTGTCAAGAATTATGCCCAGTAATTCTTGAACTAAATTTAACTCATTTTTAGTACAACCCTGAAGTTTTAACATTTCAGCAACCCATTCTACAGCTATGTCATGTGGAATACATGTATAAAGGTCCTTTACGTCGATAGTTAAAAAGTTGTATCTAGGATTGATCTCTAGTTGATTGACTCTAGAAACATCCATGAATCCTTGCAGATTTGTTTCAAGTTAACCAAATATTTTTTGTAAAATAGAGTCAACAAGCTTGGCACATGGATAAGTAGGAGATCCTCTGCCATCGACTAAAGGGCGCATTGGGGGGGGGGGGGTTTAAGATCTTTATGGATCTTAGGAATACCAAATAAACAAGGAAATTTTGGGTAAGAAGTTGACATAAAATTGTATATACTTTGGGTTATTCTGCCCTCGATGAACATATCCTCGATAGCATTCTTGGTTATTTGGTAAGCCTTATTGATTTCTGATAGTGAACTCTCAATGTAGGAAGGTGAGTTCAAAAGCTGAAACATCCTTTCATTGTAGTCAAACTTATCAAATACAACTACACCACCCCCTTTGTCTGGTTTACACAGCCTAATGTCATTCAGTTTTATAAAATCAAGGCATTCCCTTTCTTTTAAAGACTTGTTACCATGAAGTCCCTTAAGCTGCCAAGACCGAGCATTGTTACGTATATCAAGTCCACAAACAAGCTCAAAAATTTGTAGTAGGGGATGTAGTGGGGGGTTGTAAGTGCTAGGAATCCTAAAATTATTAATGTCAACCAAAGCCATATTTCCCATCATTAAATTAAGGTTAAGTTTTCTAGTGAATAATTTTAAGTCAATAATTGTTTTAACAACATCAAGTTTCAAAGGTGGCACATACGTGTTCCCTTTAGAAAGTAACTCTATCAGGTCTGGTGAAATGTCGACTGAAGAAAAGTTGTTCACTTTAAAATCACCACTTGAATCATTAAGTATGATAGGCCTATTAACTATTGAAGCTGAAACTTCTTCAGCTGGCAAGTGATTAACTACAGCTTCAATAGGGTTAGTCAACACGCAAGCATTGTCTGAAACTGAAGTTATGTTGGGAACATGTGTGACAACTGCTGAAGGTAAAACGACTAAGTTGTCTGATACATAAGGACCAAGACTAACATCACAAATTAATTGTACTTCTGCTTCTTCTTCTGGTTGAAATGTCCTATTTGTTGTTTTTGTCTTGCTCCTAAAAAATTAGGGTCGTTAGATCTTAAATTATAGTGCCCAGAGTTGTTGCCATGTTGTATTAAATCATTTCTACCAGACATAGATTGAGTAGTCTCATCTGAATTAATAATATCAGGAGATGTATTGTCTACAACGTGGTTGTTCGCTTTATTAGATACAGTGTTTCCTTTAACAAAACCAAGATGGACTGAACTGGTGGACCCTTGCCAAACTTGTGCTGAAGAAGGTCGAGTATATGCTACTCCTTCATTGTAAGCTTTAATGTCTCTGTCAAGTTTTTTAACCTTATTACACTTCAGCTTGTTTAAATATTGGTCAATGCTAGCAAAGATCCTGTTGTATTCATATTTATACCAAAAAAATTCGGCATCAAGTTAGGATTACGTCTCTCCAGTCATAACTACTTATGACAAAATTCACTTTTTGAGCTTCACTTTATTCGATTCGTGAAGTAAATTTTGATGTCTTGAACACATAAGAAGTTGTTTAGTATAAGAGATTCGATTACTGTCCCCTATACATGTTATATCTATATATGGTGTGTATGTGTGTGTGTGTGTACGCATGTGTGTGTGTGTGTGTGTGTGTGTGTGTGTGTGTATACATATGTATATACACACATGAATATATATATAAAACTAAAATTAACCGCACTCAAACAAATGAACGAAGAGAAGAAATTTTCACTAAGAAATAAATTTCGTGACAATAACAGCATTCAAAGAATAGTAAATCACACCAGCAACTCTTGTAGCACTTTAGCACTTTCGTCTTATTTATTATCAAGACTTCTTCAGAAAGACACGTTTCATGTTTTGAGTTTGGATGGACTATAACATTATGCTGTTTCCCGTCATGGAATCACCTTGGCTTTGTTTCCTGAATAGTGAATCTCTGTCATTGTTTCCTGAGCCCTCTGAGATCTAATTGTCTACTGCTGAGTACTGTCAATCGGATCCCGTGCAGTACTGTAATATTGTAATATCACATTATACACAGACCCTTACATTTTGTCTCATTCTCAATTCTGAAATTTCTGCATGTCAGATAGATCTTGCCTTTTGTTTACTTCTCCTGGAAGCTGACAGTGGAGTCATACTACAATAGTTGTTCCCATTCTTCATATGTGTTCTGATTACAATGCTAAATTGCTTACCAACATGACTTTATGTGTGTGACATCCTGATTTCCCTGCTGAGAGAAGGACAGCAGTCCCTAGTGGAGAGACTTCTGCTCACCGGATTATAGGCTAAAAACCATTGTATATTCTTCATCACCAGTTGCAACAGAAATTGTGAAAAGCAACGGTCCTGCACCACAAGTTTGGACAGCATTTATAGTGCCCAAAGATAGTGGTTTTATGTGTCACCCTGCATTATGATAGCAGACAGGGCTCATATTCTCCAGTAACATAGGCTGAGAAATTTAAGAGTTTTTAGTATATATTGTCATGTGATCATTATTACTGCATGCCCGGGGCTAAGCGACTCTTGTTTCCTTCACAAAGAAAAGCTTTTCAGTCTCTCACGAAGTAATACCGCATGGCCTAGGAAGTACAGCAAAAGCTTAGAAAATAATCAGTTTAACGTTCTTGCATTACCATGCATGTACCTACACTAAACTTAAAATGT
>NC_056732.1:355950017-356002517 GCF_019279795.1 Protopterus annectens | reverse complement strand
ATCACTGAGCCACTGTGCTAAGCCACTTCTCATATTTTCTACACTTTTATTGTGCATGTAAACATTATGTCTTTGTGCATGAACCTTGTTGTAAATATTATGTTTTTAGCCAAAAGGCAGATTTCTTTTCAGTCATTCTGCACTGTCAATGAGCCTCTGAAAATGATTAGTCAGAATACTGTCCCTTATAATATCCCTCCCACCTACCTTCTTAAGGATTTTGTCTGCAGTGTTTTTTTTTTTTTTTTTTTTTGCTGTATTTTCTGTAAGGGATGAAATGTTAAGCATTTACAAGAAAAAAAATTGCGGTTTAGAAAAATATTGAAGCAGTAATCAAAAGTATATGAGAGTGTATGTGTGTGTGTCTGGGGGGGGCTTACATTATTTACCCATGTAGACCGCTGGAGGTAGACCACAAAGGTGAAGCCTGAATGTTCTAATGAAAGCACAGGTAGGTAAGTAACTACATAGTTGATAGCTCCAGTGATGATTTTTGCTATTATATTTTGTACTACTCTTTATGCCCATACTGCGAGTTAAAAGGTATTTAACAGTCTTCATACACAGGTATGAATGAGATGCAGCCATCAGTACAAAACTACACTTCCACATGGACATGCATGATAAATAGCAGAAGCCTGGGAATGTGACAGCAGCCTCATAACTTAGCCACAACCCACATGTGCATACGATATAGCAGCAGCTAGATATGGTGCCATGGTCTCAAAATTCAACAGCTGTACAGTACCTTATGAAGTCCGCACTGCTATGACATATAGACAAGTGCCAGACACAACACAGATACAGTACAATATAATATTTATTTGTTTGTACTTGATAACCAGGGTGGAGCAGTTACGCCAGAGGGCCACTTTCAGACTAATACAAGAATGTAAACTCAGTATTATAAATGAAAACAAGTTACATTTGAAAATATTTATAACACTGAGTAGAAATCATCAGCACAGTGAGTTAAGTAGATTAATCCGGGAGTATGAAGCTAATAGATTGTTCAAAAAGACAATATTTACAAAAGTAAAAAATGACAGCAGTGAGTGACTTAGTCAGTATGGAGCAAATGGCTGATTACTAATAAATATATACAAGTTAATGAAGGGTGCATAGAAAGAGCAGACAAAAGATATATAAAAAGATTAAAAGGGAAATTGGAGGAAGGAAAAATACTTCCACAAGAAAAACTGTCAGAAGCTTTAAATAAAAATGTGTGTTCGTTAAGACAACAGATCCATGAAAAACACTATATAGACCAAGGAACCTTGTGCCATTTGGAAAAAAAACTGAGGAAATGTGAAAATTTAAAGAACAACATTTAGAGATGTGAATAAAACTCAGTAAGGAATATTTTAGAAGACTTAAATTAATCCTAAAAACACATTGACATCTAGGAACAAAGTTCAGGCTATAAACCAATTTGTTCTTCCTGTCCTAACTTACATTTTTGGAGTGATTGACTGGCCCCAATAGGTGTTGGATAGATTAGATAGGAAAACAAGAAGGATACTTCATGCTCATCAAATGATTTATAAAAATCAGTGCATACCAAGATTATATATTCCCTGTTCTGAAGGAGGGATGGGCCTCCTTGAAATTGATTACATGTATAGATCTGCAATCGTGGGACTGCATACATATCTGCTGACCTCACAAGACCCAAACATAGTGAAACTTTTGAAACATGAGGAGACTAGATCTAAGATGATTTCCCAGCTTAGTCTAGCAGAAGCATATCAGCATCATGTGGGAATGGAAATCAAACCAGAACTAGATAAAACTCAGGCAGCAACTGAATGTGCCAAAAAACAAAAGAAAGAATATAAAATGAAGGTTCAGATGAGAAGGCAAAAATGTGGAAAATGCATAAATATAGTTGCAAGTATAGAAAACTATTGCAACAACCTCTTGTTGATCGGGATCAAACACTGGAATGGTTAAGGAGAGGCAAATTCAAACCAAAAGATGAAAGGTTAATATTTGCAGCCCAAGATAGTGGGCTATGTGCACGCTGGTTTACAAAGTCCATTGAACATGTGGGAGAAACAGACATATGTAGGTTTTGTAAAACAGAATTGGAAACAGTTACACACCTTGTTGCTGGTTGTGACATACTAATGGCAGAAGGACTGTATACTGAAAGACATAATAATGTGGCAAGACTGTTGCACTGGGGATTGTACAAACATTATAATACTGAAATAGCTGAAAAACACTGGAAACATGAGGCACAAACCATCACAGAAAATGATAAAGTCTATATCACATGGGATCACCCATTTCCAACAGTTCAAAAGATAAGATACAAGAAAACCAGATATAGTGGTCCATGAAAAAAAAACAAAAGTAGCATTGATCATTGAAATCACTACAACCAGTGAGAACATTGTGTTGCATACAAAGAGACAGAAAGTCATAAAATATCAGGATTTGCAGGCAGAAACAAGAGCAATATAAAAAAAGAATCTACAATTGTATTTAGATATGTTACAGATTCATGTAACCCCATACGAATTGCAGAAGGAGTCATTACTGGGCACATTACGGGTGCTGCAAAGAGCACTTCTGGCTGGCATCAAAGACTGAAACAATATTAATTTCATGAACATCAATTATACTTAGACTTAGGAATGGGGTTCAGTCCCATCATGGTATTAGAAACCAGAAAGATTTGGAGAAATTAAAAAAGGGGGCAAACAGCAAAGGTTGGACAAAGTACAGTTGTGTACACTTACCATAAATGTAGATGTTGGAGTGTATTCACTGTTGCAGTCATTACATTTGGGTTATCTCCCTGCAGGTAGCCCTCAGCCAGCCTGAATACCAGAGTCTTGGATTCCTGCATTGAATGCTGTCTCTTCTTCCATGACGTCAGGTCGTCAGGGGTATAAAACATGCAGCCGATGCCATTACATTAGTTTTTCTTGCCCCAGATGTCAGGTGCCCTCATAATGGGAAGCAACTATATGTTATGTTACACCTCCAACAAAAAGCAAATACACCAGAAAGCTCAAATACACCATCAAGAAGGAAAGGTGGAGCCAAGAGAAGTCAGGGGGCTGGAGGGAGGGTAACCAGGACTGCAACAGTGAATACACTCGAACATCTACATTTATGGTAAGTGTACACAACTGTACTATGTTCTTCATGTTTCACTGTTGCAGTCATTACATTTGGGTTGATTCCCAAAGCTGAGGAAGTTAGACAGCACTAGGGCCAGCTATTAAGCCCTGCAAAACTGCAGTGGCAAAACCAGCTCTGGATTTAGAAAAAAAACAGGCATGTGGTAATGCTTGGTGAAGGTATGTACAGAACTTCAGGTAGCAGCTTCTAGGATGTCCCTGGTAGGGACTCCTCTGAGAAAGGCTGTAGAGGTAGCTGCAGCCCTGGTGGAATGTGATCTTATCCCCTGTGGGGTAGGTTTTCCATGGTGCTTGTAGCAGAAATGAATGCCATGGGCTATCCATTTAGAAATGGTTTGCTTTGAAATGGCCTTCCCCTCTGCCCCTGCAGCAAAGCCAACTAGCAGCTGTTCAGATTTTCTGAGAGGCTTAGTCCTGTCCATATAAAATCTAAGTTGTCTGTGCACATCCAAAGAGTGCAGTATGCTTTCTCCTTTGTTTTGTGGATTTGGGAAAAAGGTAGGCAAATGAATGGACTGATTTAGGGCTACACTAGGCACCACCTTGTACATAAAGGAAGGATTGGTCCTGAGGGAAACCCTGTCTGCGTGGAAGATAATGAAGGGCTCCACTGCCATGAGGGCCTGTAATTCAGACACTCTTCTTGCTGAAGCAATGGCTAGAAGGAAGGCTGTTTTCTAAGAAAGGAATTTCAACTCTGCAGTTACAGCTGGTTCAAATGGAGGGAGAGTGAGCTTTTCCAATACAAAGTTAAGGTCCCAGGCTGGAGTAGGGGCTTGCCTGGGGGGGGTCTTAAATTTTTAGCCCCTCTGAGGAATTGCTTTAACAGGGCATGAGAGAAGAGGGGTGGTTCAGTATTATAATGTGCTGAAATGGCAGAGGCATGAATTTTAATTGACAAGAAGGATAGGCCCTTGTGGAGCATTTCTGTTAAGTACTGAAGAATATGAGGTAAGCTGGGCACCGTAGTGCCCATCTCCTGCATCTGGCTCCAGGAACAGTATCTTTTCCACTTTTCAGCATAGGATTTTCTAGTACTAGTTTTCTTTGCTTCCAGAATGACATCTAGCACCTGCTTACTGAGGGATGCTATTGGAGAGCTAAAGGAATTAGCCAGGCTGCAAGGTTCAGGGTTTGAAGCTGAGGGTGCAGGATCTGGCCTGCCTGCTGGGACAGCAGGGGAAGGTGTCTGAGGTAGGTTCCATGGATCCAGCAGTATCATACTGCGCAAGAGGGGCTACCAGTGCTGGTGAGGCCAGTCTGGTGCAATCAGTATTGTCCTTGGTTTGTCCTGTTTGATCTTTAGCAGAACCTTCGAGAAGAGAGGCAGAGGTGGAAAGGCATAAACTGAGAGGCTTTCCCAGGTAAAGGACAGGGCATCCACTTTCCAAGCTTGACTGTGGGGAGTCCTTCTGCAGAATTTGTCCAATTGGTAGTTCTGAGGGGAGGTAAACAGGTCTATCTCTGGAGTCCCCCATTTGTTCCTCAAGAGGTTGAATATTTTTGGTTCCAGTTTCCATTCGTGTGGGTCCATAAGATTTCTGATTAGGTCATCTGCCAGTGAATTTAGCTTGCCTGGCAGGAATTGAGCTTGTAGGTGCACTTGGTAGCTCAAGGCTGTGTTCCACAGAGCCATGGCTAGTCTGCAGAGATGGTACGAGTGGGTTCCCCCCTGCTTGTTTATGCACCACATAACTGTGGTGTTGTCTGACTTTACCAATAATTGTCCTGGAAGGATGTGGTCTTTGAAGGCTGTCAGGGAATTCTGTACAGCTAACATTTCTTTTTGGTTGATATGCAGGTGCATCTGACTCAGATTCCATTTGCCCTGAATGCACCGCCCTGTGAAGTGAGCCCCCCATGCATAGTCTGATGCATCTGTAGTCAGGGTTTGGGTGGCAGGGGGTAGATTGAAAGTGAGCCCCTTGTTGTGGTGGCAGGCCTCTGCCCACCAAAGGAACACTGTCTTTATACAAGGAATGATAGGAATCATTGATTCCAGTTCCTGAGAATGTTGACACCATAGGCTTTTTAGATACCATTGTAGTTTCCTCGTATGCAGTCTTGCACATGGAATTAGTAGAATGCAAGAGGCCATGAACCCTAGGGCTTGCAGGATTTTCCTTGCAGATAGCTGGGTCTTTGTGGCCAGTAGTATAAAGTAAGCTATCAAATAAACTTGTTTCTCTGGCATGAGGTAAGCCATCTGGGAAGTTGTGTTCAAGCTTTCTCCCAGGAATACAATCTGTTGGCAGTGTACTAGATGAGGTTTCTTTTTGTTTATGGTGTACCCCAGCGATGATAGAAGTTTCTTTACAAATGCCAGATGTTTTAATAGCATGTCCTGGCTTTCTGCCTGAATCAGACAATCGTCCAAGTATGGGTATATTTGAATATTTCTCTGCCTGAAAAATGCAATGGCTGGAGCTAGACACTTGTGAATACCCTGGGCACAGTAGATAAGCCAAAGGGAAGTGCAGAGAACTGATAGTGCAAGCAGCCTGCTCTGAAGTGTAAGTATTTCCTGCAAGATTCCCTTAATGGAATGTGCAGGTAAGCTTCCTTTAAGTCTAAGGTTGCCAACCAGGCATCTTTGCCTAGCATAGGAAGCAGATGTTGACATGTTAGCATTTTGAATTTTGGGATTACTAAAAAGGTGTTTAGAGTAGAGAGGTCCAGGATAGGATGCCATGAGTTGTTTTTTCTGGGTACCAGGAAAAGTCTTGAGTAAAAACCTTGTCCCCTTTCTTCTGCTGGGACAGGTTGAATAGCCCTGATACTTAGAAAAGAGAGAACTTGCTGTTGAGCCTCTGCCCACTGATTTGGGGGTAGGTCTGGCCAACCATTTGGGGTTGGTAAGGTGTGGAAGTGGAATCTGTATCTTTAGAAGACTATATTTAAAACCCATTTGTCCTGGGTAATGAGTTCCCAGTTTTTGCATGCAGGGCAATCTTTCCCCCTAAGGGAGCAGGCAGTTGAGCAGGGCTTGGAAGGGTTAAGGTTAAGTCATTGTGACATTTTTTCCATAGTAGTCTTACTACTTCTAGCTTTGGAAGTGGGAGCCCCCCCCCACTGCTTTGGCCTGTGTGTACCTTGAGACTGTAGCCTAGGAGGTCTGCTGTTTCTGGTTTTGGACTGAAAAGGCCTAGAAGAGACTGGAAAGGACCAATTTTTGGAAGGCCAATGCCTACTAAATCTGGGAGGCTGTACTTGCAGGAAATCTTTAACAGTTTGCATAGATTTAGCTTTTTCCTCCATCTTTTTAAGGACTTCTTCTGCTTTGTTGCCAAACAGGCGGTCTTGGTTTAAGGGAGCATCCAGTAATTTAGCTTTAACATGATCTAGCAAGTTTTGCTCCTTAAGCCAAGGGTGCCTTCTAAGTACAGACCCAGTGACAGCAGCCCAGCAAGATGCCTCTAAAGAGTCAAAACTACATTGCAAAGTATGCTTACCAACTTGTTCCGCAGAATGCATTAAATCTTGTAATTCTTTATGCTCAGCACAGTCAGTAATCAACATCATTTTCTGTTTAAGTAGTCCCATAATATGCTGTTGATACTTTAACATATGAAACTGGCAGTTTAAGGCCCTAATGGCCAAAGCAGCAGAAGTGTATACCTTCTTAACCCATCTGTCCAAGGCCCTGGAATCTCTATCAGAAGGGGTAGGGTTTTTGGCAGTAGTAGCCTTAATGCCCTTTGGTCCTTGGGAAATGGTCTCTGGATCCACAGTAGGATTCTTGAAGAGGAACTTGTGAGGTACTCTGTAATACCTGTCAGGTTTTCTGGGAGCTGGAGGTAAAGTGTTTGGGGCCAGGCTAGATTCCAAGAAAGCATCATCTACAATGTCCAGAACAGGAGGGATAGCTAAAGGCATGTGTTGAGCGAGGAGTAAGAATTCCTTAAGCTTCTTTTTGGAGTTAGAGTAATCCTGGCTTTCCCAGTGGAAATGATCCCTAAGAGAGTGTAAGGTTTCACCAAAAGAAAAATCTTCTGGAGGGGAAGCAGAGGGAATGGAATCCTCTGCATCAGAATCCTCATAGGTAGATAAGGGCAAATCCTGGTAATCAGAAGAAACAGAAATGTCAGAATCCTGATCAGAAGAATCAGAAGGAAAATCAGTTCTAGGTCTCTTAGAGGGGGAATGTTGGCTTCCCCTAATTAAAGTAATAAGGTCTTCAGCCATTTTTATCATTTGTTTTTTAGGCATATGGGCCTGACCATGCGGTTTGGATGTCGGTTTTCTAGGCGTGGGTCGGGTTTTAGGCCTTGAAGAAGAAGATGGCGTCGGTTTGAAATGCAAGTCTGTAGGCCTGAATACACCCTCAGAAGTGGGTGCCTGCAGAGCAGCTCTGGACCCATCCAAGGTAGAGACATCCGCAGGTTCCATAGTCGAAGAAGCATCTCACGGCATACCAGACTCCGAATGGGTCTCAGCAGAGGCTTGCGAATCTGAAGTAGCGGGTATCAGGGGCTGCGAAAGCACCTCACTGAGTACCGGTGAACTGGTGACCAGCTTAACGGAAGTGTCGTCTGCAGTTTTGGACATATGCAGTCTGTCTCTGTCTTTATCTTTACGTTTTTTCAGAATATCAGTAGTTGCATGGCTTACCGAAGACATTTCTGGATAGCTAAACCGAGTGCCAAAATAATTTGCTGCAAAAATAGACCAATGATGAATAGTTCGGGGGTTGAATAAAGCACAAAACAGACAGTGAGGGACGTCATGGTCTGGGCCTAAGCAAGGAATGCAGTACGAATGAAAATCTTTATGAAGTATTTGCTTTCCACAGGTAAGACAATTGTTATTTTTTACTGTCATCGTTTTAAGAGCAAGAAAAAGGATCCCCAATGGGGTACTTAGCTTTTTTGAAGACTTCGGTTCTGAAACTCGAAAACGAAAAATTCAGGAGTCAGCCAACCGGCACTTACGAACTGCTTCTGCTTTGGGCACCGTGTGGCACGAAAGACTGATGTAATGGCATCAGCTGCATAATTCATACCCCTGACAACCTAATGTCATGGAAGAAGAGACAGCATCCGATGCAGGAATCCAAGACTCTGGTATTCAGGCCGGCTGAGGGCTACCTGCAGGCAGATAACCCAAATGTAATGACTGCAACAGTGAAACACGAAGAACATCCACAGCTGAGCCAAGAATGAAATTCTACTAGAGGCACTTAGAACCCATCATGTCACCTGTTGAGGAGAATAAATGCTACAAAACATCTGAAAGACACTGTCCCATGACAGCAATGCTACTAGTGGATGGATTCACATAGCACAACAATGTCAGTTATACGTCACTGACATGATCTGGTGGGGTCTGCAGGAAGGTAGAGAGGATGGTTGTTTGAGAGGGGGGCTACTTCACACTGCAAGTTTTGATAATTAGGAGTAGCTCCTAGAAACCCAAGATGATTATGGTACAGATATACCCTGAAAAGAGAGATGGGTTCCATGGGCTGCCACCCCACAAATGTGTCAGATGATCAAGCATCATGTTAATAACCACACTGAATGTATACACCGTAATAGTACACATACAGGGTAAAATCAACTTTAACTTCAGTTTTATTAAGCTGCTTATTTTTTAAGTATCTGTACAAAATAAAAGCCAAAATAGGTGACTTTACCTTTAGAAACTTTATATCTTTGTCTCTCGAGCTAGTTTTTCACTATCTTTTTCTGATTGTTTCTCTGACTTCATCTTGACCAGGGTGCTAGCCCCACTCTGTTCGCCCTTGCTACGCTCGGGCTCACTTTGTTTCCCTGCCCTACCCCCATTCCTACCCACCCCATTACAATTTCTTTTATCCTAACTATCCCTCCCCTTCCTGTCCCATTAGCCAGGTTTTTAAACCTTCCCACAAAGCTAAGTCAAAACTATACAAACTCCACCTAGCATCTACTACACACTCTCTCCTCACTAAAAACCTACTTTGTTCTGGAGATATCCATCCCAACCCTGGCCCCTCTTCTTCTCTACCCACCCTCACTCTCCCCAAAACTACCTCTACACTGCCCCCATCTTACTCTTCTAACAGTCACCAACCTCAGTCACAACTTTGTTTCCATTTGAGCCAGTTCCCATTACTTACATCAAATATCTACTACTCAAGCTAAAACCTTGCTCTCCTTCCACTGACAATCTATCTCCTACATTCCTCAAACTTGCTGCTGACTCAATTGCCTATCCTATACCTATAATAATTAATTGATCTATTCTGGAATCAACTGTCCCCACCCTTTGGAAATCTTTCTTTACTATCCCTCTTCATAAAGGTGGAAACTCCACTGACCCCTCAAACTACCGACCCATTGCCATTCTGTCCCCCCTCTCCAAGATATTAGAAAAATGTATTCACTCGCAACTTCTCAATCACCTCCTCATGCACCACTTACTTACCCCTACCCAACATGTATTTTGTCCTCACCACAGCATGACCACTGCCCTCCTCTCCTTCACTCATATCATTGCAGAGGCCCTAGACAACAATAAATGCCTTTCCTGTCTCTTCCTAGATCTCTCCAAAGCCTTCGATACTGTCTCTCATCCTCTACTACTATCCAAACTCGCAAATCTCCACCTATCCCCCTCTGCACTTGCCTGGTTTAATAGTTACCTATATGGCAGGGAACAAACTGTCAAATGGCTCACATCCTCCTCACCTTTCCTTCCCATCTCCACTGGTGTTCCCCAAGGCTCCATCTTGGGAACCCTTTTGTTTAACATCTTCACCAATGATCTTTACACCTCATGCAAAAAATCCTCCCTTATTCAGTATGCTGACAACTCTACACTTACATCCATCTCAAATAACATTCCTGAACTATGCTCCCTGACCCAACAAGCCCTACTATCCACTGAACAATGGCTCTCTCACAACCTACTGATCCTAAATCCCAAAAAGACCAAACTCCTACTTTTCCTTCCCCGTTCTCTTTTTCATCACAAAACCTCCTTTCTTATTACATCTTCTAACAATACAACTATCCAACCTGACAACAACACATAACTCCTAGGGGTCATTATTGATGAAGAAGTAAAGTTCAACCTACACATACTCCAGTGTATAAAAAAAACAAACCAAAAACTAGGTCTGTTATATCGGAACAAAAAATTCCTAACCCCTGAATCTAGACTTACCCTGGGCCAGGCACTCCTCCTCCCCTCCCTCTTATACGCTGCCCCAGTTCTTACCAATATCCAGGCCTCCACTCTAAACAAACTCCAACAGACTTACCATAAAATAGCCAGATTCATTACTAACTCCCCATACAACTCACACCATTGCATTTCTTTAAACTCTCTTCAATGGCTTGAACTTCCCCAATTTCTGCTGTCTTATCAATTTCATATGCTATACTCTATTCTTTATAAAAACTCCTTCTGTCCATTTCTATCTTCCTTAGTCTCCTTCTACATCCCACCCCGGACCCTCCATACTTCTAACCAACAATTAATTGATGTCTACCACCCAAAAAGGTCAGTAGGCAAACTACTCTACAAACACTCCCTTGCCCATGCTTAGAACAAACTTCCCCTTGACTTACGTTCAATCTCCAACACCTCACACTTTAAAAATGAACTAAAAGCTTATTTTCTCAATTCCAGGACCTGCCCTTGCCATGGCCCCACCTAATCTTCCTTCCCTTTATGTACCCTCAAAAGGTCCATACTTAGTACCTCATTACACCTTTCTCTCCAATGTGTTTACTATGCATTTGCACAATTTTATACAAACAAAAATATTTTATTGTTGACCTATTGAACTATATCAATGTAAAATTATGTTACTAAGCTTCTTTTTAATGCAACTTTAACTTTATGCATGTAACCCAACATATGTGAATCTTTTTGCTATAACTGCTATTATATCAATATTGTTTAAAATTGTACTTGTTTAAAAATGTAATACTGGAGCTTTTCTCCTCGGGTCTCCACTGAAAATGGGCCACAAGCCCAGTTGGACAAACCCGGTTAACAAATCTCAATAAAATAAAATAAAATAAAAATACATATGTGAAAAAAGAAATAAAATTTACAAATCACTTATAAATTTAAATAGCATTTCAAACAAATGTACTCCAAATATTGGAGAAAACATTTGCACATAAAGCAATAACATTACCAAGAATTATAAAGTTATAAATCATTATGCAAGAACAAATATAAAGAAAAATCAATATCATGTTGCTAAGGCACAAAATTGCAACTGTGAGTGTAACAGAATATATAATTTGCTAGGCCAGAAACAGTGAGCAGCATTATTGCCAATAAAAAACAGTCCCAGTTACTGGGGGAAAAGTCACAGTACAATTTTAAATAATCTCCATAGGTTCATAGGTTCATACTAGGCTATCTGCCCGAGGGCATTTACAAGCCTAGCCCATAGTTTTGTGGCTTACGCCACCCCTTTAGTATGGGGAACTATACCCATTATTTTGCTGTGCCTCTGTTGAGCAGTGACACTGAGGTAATCCCTGGGGTATATCTGCGATCTCCCATCCATTGGTCAAGATTTCTATTAACTAATTATTATTATTATTATTATAACTAATTAACTAACAAATTAACTAAACCACCAAACACGAAATCCAGGCTGAAAATGTCCTACATTAAGCCCAAAATGAGCTTATGGAGTCTTCCTGACACCTCCTGAACAGCCCAACACAGAAACCAGCAGCAACAATAAGCATGGAGATGAAATTTGACTGAATTATCATCTTTGCTGTTCATAACTGGGCTGTAATGTTGATCACAGTGGGAAATTAACACCAATAGTACCCAAGCAGTAGTAACATTGATTTAAAACAGCATATTCAGTCACCAAACCAGAGAAGTATTCATGGATTAAAGGAAAAGTCAAGTTGTTGAAGTACAGTAAAATACTGCTCAAACCAACATCTGTGTATGCAGTGGGAACAGCAGTGACACAATAACAGGAAGTGTTTCTCAAAATCTTCTCACCTTCAAACTTCCTGGATAAAAGTAAACATCCATTCTGCAGGTAAACAGCTTCAAATAGCTCATCATACTCGGGGTACAATTATATGAAATGAAGTGAAACTGCAATCCAAAGTTGTCCTCGGCAGCCCTACTGCCCTCACTTTAGACCACTTTCATTTAAAACCACCTATATTGGAGATATATATACCACTGCATACATTATTGATATACACATCAGGTGAGCAGGTGCACAGGAAATGCAATGAAGATATTTGTCTGTTCTATAAGTGTATATCCTGTATTACAGTTTGCATGCACAATACAGGGCCATGCATGCAGGAGGGATAGTCAGATTCATTGTGCATTGTCTTCTGTATATTCAAAGGCCAGGCCACTGGTATGGTGACACCTGTACAGACTGGGTCAGGACAACTGGTTATTGTCAGCATCTATGCAGGGTCCAACAAAGAGGCTAAGATGCCAATCAAGCTACATTCAGATGACACACAGGCAAAGCTAGTCTTTCTACAGGCTGGTCCTTCACTGATTGATTGGGGTAAAGATACAACCTCACCCATACCTAAGCTACACGATGTAAAGCATAAATGCTCACCATCCTCAATGGCAGAGGGGTCCTTCTATGACTGAGCCCACCAGCACTTCTCCCCCTGTGGCTAGAGCAGCAGGGCAACACACTGCATCTGATGTGGGTGCACCTTCCATATGGTAGCCTAGCATGGATTCCAGGTGTCATCACATACCAGAGACAACATATGATATACTGGTAGTGCTAAGGCTCATTCAGCAAATAGACATGGCTATCATCCATGCATGGTCTGCAGCATCCCATGCAGAAATGGAGATAATTTCTGGAGGGTGCATGGCTTTTATGAGGATGTCACCCAGCACTGCCAATGCTTTGATGAGATCATGAAATCCAGAGATGATGTCATGCTAGGTATTACCCTGTAGGATGCTACCTGCTTCTACCTCCTAACAATGCTCCACCTCTCAAACCGAGGGTAGCACTTCCCCTTCCTACCCTGCGTATAACAGCCCTTGCTGGGAGGATACAGGCCACACACCCATCCTCTCTCTTCTATCCATACCTACAGTATGGTAGTCCCATCTAGGGGGTAGTGCTGGATGCAGAGGCTGGAGCAATGAGTGCAGAAACCGAGCAGTTCATGGTCAGCTGGGGGTACACTAAAGGAACAACAAAAAAAGATGTTGTAGCTCATTTATCAGGTGCTCAAATCATTAAACACTCTGAGTTAAGTGGTTGAGTGACTCAACAGTCCCTCCTGCTTTTCCTGGCTTAAAAACATTGTACAAACCAGCATAATCTTTCTACCATTTATGATGCCCCATTGTAAAACCACAATGAGAGCAACACATAGTCCCAAGGAGTAGTATGTCTAGAAATTTACAGATAAATCACTGATGTGAGAGTTAGAAACCTGATCACTCTAGGCAACAGGCTTTGACTCTGAAAATGAGAAGGTACATGTCCTGTGCCATCCATTGAGATGCCACTGCCAAGAACTATATTATACATCCTTGTACTAACCATATGCTTCACGCCTGTCTCACCTTTCCCCAGAACTCACCTTTTACACCGAAGTAGAACTGTATTTTCATTGCTTTCATTAGTGTTGAGTATTTGTAACATATCTTGGGCACTCGTGATAATGCCAGAAAAGCTTACTGTAACTTGCTACATTACTACCCTTACAAATGGGGTAGTATTCACAGGTAGACTTGAACAAAGAAAGGAAAATAACATGTTTTTAAGGATTTTTTTCATGTGTAACCTTTAAAATAACCATGGAAAAATTATCAGATGCTGTATCTTCACATGTATACATATACCAAAGAGAAAGTCCATAACGGCTGAATACGAAAATGTTTCCCCACCCCCATAAGAAACGAATGAAAACATAGAACAGCATGAACAGCTCATCAGAAGAGATGCCCTAGCTTCTCCACTTCTCTCCAACATCTGAACATATATACACCCAGGATGTAAAGTTAAGCAGTTAAACCTCTCTAAGTAAAATATTAAGTAAAAATTGTGTAATGCAATTTCTTTTTTTTAAGGTCTTTATTTACTCCCATCATGTCCACCAAGCCTCCCTCCTGTTTTGCTCTGTAGGCCTGTTCCCCAAGAGGAGAGAGCCTTACAGCCCAGTTGCTCCAATAAAGGAAAGTGTCAAGCAGAAGGGAGCACTGCGATCATCTGTGAGGCTAGGAGTATTCAATTTTAGTGCCAAAAGCCATGGCACATTACCCAGTAACCCACCATGAGGTCTGGTATGCAATAGGTGTCAGCAAGGGCATAACTCCTATGGACTTTGGTATACTCCTCAAAAGCAGTGCTCTCCATAGGTTTGCAGTTTCATCAGGAATGCCACCTTCAGACCAAGCATCCCAAACGTGACCCCACACCCTTAGCCCTGAAGAGGGGCAAGCTGGTACACTATTATGCAATAACTAATTTTTACTAAAGTTTTCCAAACATTTTTCTGACACTGGGCCACTAGGAAACTCTGTGGTCTGCCCATATTATGCAATGAAAAATTAATTACTCTAGGGTTTAGGAAGAAACCATTATATATGCAAATTAATTAACTGCAAATTTAATGTTTGGTAATAAGAATCATTCAACCCTTCCCAAGCGCGCACACACACACACACAAAAAAATCCCTGAAATTGTACAGGAATTGCCAGCTTCATGACACAAACATGTGAACTGGTGTCATTCTGCTTGTCACTGAGCGGTACTGTGCTTTGAGAATGTTTTCTAACACTATCTGTAGGCCGCTGGGCAGTCTAAAGCTAAAACTAGTGACTATATGCTGCATGTGAAAGAAAGCAACACAATGGGAGAAGAGCATTTCTTAATACAGCCAAAAGAAAATAATGAATCAATACTTTTGACATCCCACATTCAAAAACACATTAATTTTAAGTGATGCAGAAAGGTATGAGAAGAGAATACACTGTAACACTTTTTTTGTTTCCACATCACATGCTTGCTTGCTAAGAATCACAGTTTCAGTGACCACAGAATGACATAAGAATGCATTTCACTTGCTTATTAGCTACCTACTCCCCAACTACACTTACACACATGCACACACGCACACACACACACACACACACACACACACACACACACACACACACACACACACACACACACACACACACACACACACACATACACACACACACACACACACGTGCACGCACACAAACCACCATCACCAATGAATATCACAGAATTTAAACATTGTACCACAGGCTACAAAGCTTAGCCCAAATGTCTGAAGAGGCTTGTTTTTCAGAGTTTCATTGCTGTTCCTTTGGAACAGTGCCAAAACAACAAAAATGCATTGTGGGGGGAGGTTAAGAAAGAGAATTTTTCCACTTAAGTGGTTAGAGCAGAGAGAGATAATTCATCACACGTTTTGACAGAGATCCATCTGGCAGGGAAGAGAAGGATCTGTTTATTAATTCAATTACTGAGCTTATTTAATGGCAGAAGGTTTAGAGGTGCCATCACAGGCCAAGATGTGCCAACTACAGTCTCTTTTCAGCTGCACCATCACAGACAAAAAATATATTAGGACAAATAGTCTTAACCCTCTTTGTCATGTCCCAGTCCCCATCCCCCTTCTTAAAGAACATGGAAGATAACCTCCATTTACTCCATTTATCTAACATGACAGACTGAAACAAGATTCTCTAAGAACAGGATATGATTTTAACTATTTAATGTTCTTGCAAGTATATGAAAATTGTACTGCTTAAGTTTTAGCATCATATGTGACAGCTATTTAACTGTAGAAAATGCACCAACCCATACTGGAAAATGTTCAGTCTTTTTATTTTCAATAATAACCTGCAATCTCTTGAATTCAGAATCTTGTAGATAGTGCTAATGGGGAAAACACTGTATTTAACACTACTATTCCTTAAGAAGAAAATATTTAACATAATGTATTACTAGATGTAACTATATCAAATATAAAATATGTTACACACGCACACACACACACACACACACACACACACACACACACACACACACGACTTATTTTTTTTGTCTTTATATATGAAAGTCATGTACTTCTTTTACTTATTTTAGGAAATGTAGGGCATATTTAAAACCAAATCTTGCAAAAACTGCAAAAACAAAAATACACAGAAACTGAAGCTCTCCAACATCTATATTGGGTTTCACTAGTGTCGCAAGTTTCCAACCCAACCAAAGACATATCCATTTATGTAATACACGCATGACCAGACTATTAAGTAAATCACATGTGGGAACAAGGATAGTAGGGGATCCCAAACAATGGTAATCATTCTCACACGTATTCTCTCCTAACATATGTGCATGCTTACATGTGTGTCACTGGAATACTTGTACTCAGTTTACATCACCTAAGTGTGCATTTATTTCCCAAGTAAAATCAGGACTGAAAACAACACAAGTACTTTCATGCATCTTCCACAGCACTACTTAAGTAACAAAAGAAAATGTCTGCATACAATGCTAATATTTTCAATCCTAATACTTTATCTCTTGCCAGTGTTAATGTTGAAACTTCTATCCTAATAGTTAACATCTGACTATAATTATGCTTAACATTTATAACTATACTTTTCTTATTTATTGTAAACTAGTCATTCTACATAGTAAGAAACTGTTCTTTTGGGTTTTACTCTTTTCTTACTTTATTTAACTTCTAACCTTACAAGACTTTCTGCCTTGAGTGCTCTATACAAGACAATACATTTTGTGTAACAGTTGTACATATATTTTTATTTTAAACGTATATATATATATATATATATATATATATATATATCTGTTGTATTACCTAAATTTCTTACATGTTTTACATATATATATATATATATATATATATATATATATATATATATGTATGTATAGGTCTACTTCACAATGTCGACTGTTCAGAATGCCAACTTTCATATGGCCGACACCATATGATCGACATTCCGAAAGACCGACATCCTGAAATAGCACCATTTACCTACCTGTAAACACAATAAAACTGTGTTATGCAGGGGGGCAAGCCCCCTGCATACCCCACACCCCCTGCTACTTAAATATTCTCACTCCGAGATCACACTACAGTGCAGGAAAGGGGAATCTCCCAGTCCTGCACTGTAGCAGGATCTCCGCTATCATTTATCGGCTTTTCAAACATTCGCTCATATGGTGTTGGCCATATGAGTTTCGAACATTTGACAGTTCGAACAAATGAAGGGCTCCCATATATATATATATATATATATATATATATATATATATATATATATATATATAGCTAGCTAGATATATACATGTGTGTGTGTGTGTGTGTGTTGGTACTCTGTCATGGTAACCATATGTTTACGTACTATAAATGCTTTTTTGTTTGTTATTCTTACATGAACCTATGGCAAATTTTCCCTGTTGTGTTGTTGAAAAGGGACATTTTTGGCTCAGTTTGCCTCTTCCAGTTAACTAAGGAAATAAATAAAATAAAATTCACTTGCTCTGTCACAGCAATCAACGTTTCCTTTGCTGCTGCTATTCTTTTGTATACAGTCCTGCCTTTCTGTCATTACTCTATTACAGTAAAGTCATACTGCTATGAGCTCATGAAAATGTCCCTTCCACTCCCCAACAACTACCTTCCCCATATACATTCCAAATGAGCCCTTTCCATCTGACCTAGGGACCTCCATGTCTCTGCTACAATCCTCTATCCATTCTCCACTGCTTGGAGGAAATGTTATTTATTACTATTAATGACTAGGTGGGTGAACTTGTATCACCATCTTTCCAGCAACCTCCCCTGTCAAACACAGCTGCTATTTCTTTACTATTTTATCATGATGTAACCTCTATCCCCCCACCCCTACTATCATTTGCATGATTCCCCATTTTGTTGCAGGATATGCCACTGCATCTAACCCTTCTCTTCCACTTTTGGACATTAGTGGTTCTTCACTGGCTTGTACTCATGCAATGAATCATATTTCTGAAAATCACTTGTTCCCTTTGGATATCCTGACCTTGGTGGCTACAAAAATGCCGTATCCTACCAGGTATCTACAAGGTGGTCTAAGCTTTAGCCCAGGCATACCCTCAGACTGTATATACTGTAAAGGGAAATGTTTCTCGCCATGCATGCACCACAAGGTTTGATCTTCTCTCTGAATCTCACTGATAACATTGATACCAAATGTGGAGTAAGGAAATGTGTTTTTGATTCATAAGGAAAGAATTAAAACTAAGCAGTCATTTGTATATGCAATTGGAAACAGAAAAATATTACCTTTAAAACAATGGTTAGAATATGTGAAATTTTGGAAAGAGGAAATGATGTTATTTAAATAGGGAGTTTGAAAAGAGGGTGTAATACAATTTACACAAAAATCTTTTAATACCCAGATACAATTATTATGTAGTACTTGTTTCCGACTGGCTGAGATATATTTATTATTTACTAATAATATTCCTTGTTGTATTTTCTTTCCATTCTGAATTATAAGATGAATTTATCCACAACACTATAACTTTTACAGTTGTTGAAGTAGCATAAAATTGAATAACAGGGAATCTTATTTCACCGTTATCTTAACCTTTTCTGTGCCAATCAAAGGAAACTCTTGGTTTATTAGGATGTCAAAAAAATTTAAGTAGAATATAATTTATCTTTGTCATCAATTTTTTGTTGGAGATAATACTAAAGATTGTAAGACAAACAATATTTTAGGGAGACTTACCATCTTAATAAGCATTAATCTTTCTTTCATGGTAAAGAAGAATTTGCTCCACTTTATTACTAAGCATAACTTTTGTGTTTATCTGAAAACAGTTTCTTTTCTTTCTAATTCTGTTAAAATACAAAAAGGCTGTTGCTATTCATTCCATTCTTTATATAAAGTAGGATATACTATAGATGTTAAGAAACTGCTATCCAAGAGATGTATGGGCAGGGTCCTGGGAAGTTCTTGTTGATTTAAACTGTGCAGTTTGCTAATGGGTTTTGGGGTACACTACAATACTCCAAACAAATAAAGGCATGTTATTCCTGTGGTAAGACAGGACAACTGCTACAGCAATGTGATATGCATACATTTGTTTATTTATGCATTTGACATTTGATTACTGGAAAGTCTGACTAGGTCCAGGAGAACCCATTATCAGCATAGGCTCAGGGAGAAAAGCTCCAAATATATGTAAAAAGAAATATTATTTATTTATTTACTTATTTGTCTTTTGTTAACCAGGTTAGTCCACTGGGCTGGTGGCCCACTTTCAGTGGAGACCCGAGGAGAAAAGCTCCACATACAGAAACAAATTACAGAGTTTATATTTGCTATATATACTGAAGCCACAGTGGTGCAGCGGTAGTGTTGTTGCCTCACAGCAATAGGTTCTCCCTTTCGATTCTCGGCTGGAGCCCTTCTGTGTGGAGTCTGCATGTCCTCCCCGCAGTCGAGTGGCGTTCGAAAGGCAAGCGTAGAATGGGTGTGCCTTCGCTGAAGGTTGGGCATCGAGCTTGGACCTCAGCACCCGTAAAAAATCTGCTGCCAATCATTAGTGGACTGGAGTTCCGCTGTGGTGACCCCTAACTGGGAAAAGCCGAAAAAAGAACATATTTGCTATATATACATTTGTGACATAAATATAGTACACAGTATCATAAAGTAATGCAATACATACATTTGTGACATATAAAATGTATAGTACAATGTATCATACAGTCCTGCAATAAGGACAATTAACAATTCATATAAAATCAACAGGGATAAGATCAACAATTTACACAAAACAGTAGATTTCCAAAAGGACAAAGAGAAAAGCCCTTAGAATTTCATAACATTATTTAAGACCTAGTTGGTAGAGGGGAAGAAGCAGTATTTAGCAGAAGGGTAGAAACAGAGGAAAGGGAAGAAAAGTTGAAGAGATTCAAAAGAGAAATGAGAGAGAAAATGAAGCAGTTGTGGGAGAGGGGGTGGGATATATAGTACTAGTGCAAGAGAGAAGGTAAGATTTAGGGAGAGTATTGTTCAGTATTGCAACTGATGGATCACAGTGCTGGTGTTTAAAAGATATCATTTAGTGTTAGGTGGGACTATTGTACTCTAGCACAGCTGGGTGGGTAATAGTTAGGCAGGGTGGTGACAGGTACAGGAGGGAGAGTTAGCCAGGTAGCCAAGTCTCTTTTGAAAAGAGTGGAAGAGTAGATAGAGCGTACATTGTTAGGGAGCTTATTCCAAATTTGAGACATAGAGCATTTAAAAAGTAATTTGCCTATAGCTTTATTGGGTCTGTAGGTGTCGAGAAGGTGTTGTTCAGTGCTGTGTAAAGATCGGGAAGGTTTGTATGGAGATAGGATGGTAGACACGGAGGGGCAGTTGGCACGTTTGTAAAGTAGAGTATGTGTTATTTGAAGATGAGAAAATTGAAGCAGTTGAGGGAATTCAAGCCACTGTAGTAGTTTGAGGGCACGGCAGTGATGGAATTTGTAGGGAAAGTTACAGGCAAATCTAGCTATCTGGTTGTATGCTTGGTTGGGTTAAAAGATTTGCTTGGAGGTGGATAAATATAGGGGAAGCATAGAGTAGGCAGGGGAGGAGGTAGGCTTGAGTTACAGAAATTAAGACCAATAAAAGTATAAAATAAAACCTGGATAGAACAAAATGAAAATATTAAGTTACAAGTAGAAACTATTATGATAAATATAATACACTATTAGAGGAGGAAATTAGACTACAAGCCACTAGTTATATGTTTAGGGTAGTGACAGTGAAACACAAGTGGATAAAAAAAGGATAAAGGACGAGAAAGGGATTTAGCGCAAGTGGGTTAACTGGATAAGGAATGAGGGAAATATAAGAACATAAAGGAAGGATTTAGAGTGAGATAAAGAAAGTAGTTGGAGTGTGAAGGTAGTGAGGTACAGAGGTATCAGAGAGAAATTCAGGCCAACTACAGATAGATGCTGTCATAAGATGAGGATTGTGTGGCGGATGCTAATTCATTTCCTAAGGCAGACCATAGAATTGCCATTGCTAAGTGAGTTCATATTAGGGATCAGAAGGAACATCTGAAAAACACTACAAAGGGAAAGATAAAAGGATTGGGCTGTTCAAATGTTAATAGTATAACATCCCAGTCTGAAAAAAAATATTTCTAAATAGGTGGCTTCTCTTTCCTTTGATGTGATGGGCCTATTAGATGTTAGACTTACTTCACCAGATCATCAGGTACAGGAATTGGAAGCTGTTGTGAGATATAAAACAATATGGAAATCAGGAAAGGCAGTGTGTTCATGTTTTTTTTTTTTTGTAAATGAAAAACGTGCACAAATTCAGGACATGACTGAGGCTTGGTATGGGATATGTGTGATATAGATGCACTGTGTAAGGGGAGAATAGTGAGACTGGTGAATATTTATGTGCACACTTGAACTGCAGGTAGGAAAGCATTGTTGTAATTGTTAGAAGTGTTTTGCATATTAACATGTACATCATCAAGATGGGGGATTTCAGTATGAAGTTGTGAATATCAATTGCATGAAGTGGCTGCAGATAGTAAGAAACAGAATGACATTTGTAAGTTAGGTCATTTTTGTTTAGGTTTATTTAGGTTAGCAGATACTGCATACATAACTGACTGATTATATGGTTCATACTAGCAACATAAAAGAATGCATTTCTGTGATATTAATGTTCTGTTTTCTGATCAAGTTGCTATCTAGTGATATATTTTTGTCAGCAATCAAAAGGTTGACTGGACAGATGTTGAACATTCTTGCTTTTGAAAGAAGGTGGGTGTTGCTTGAGATGAGCTTTTGGATTTGAGACAATATTTGTAAACTATGGAATGAATAGTGTGTGCATGGTATTTTACACGTACATTTTTGTATGTCCAATACACTAAGCAAGTACGACTGCTATATAAGCAGTAGTATGATAAACTACTACATATCCATAATGATTTCAAGAGTTTACATACTGTAGGTGGGAGGGCTTACTGAGGGGGGTTAATAGAAGCAATACTGAAAAGAGCAGTGACGTTCTGTGGTGACAGTGGCCTGTAGTGTGAGTTAGATCTGTCACTGAGTGTTCAGTTAAAAAAGAAAGGAATCTCTAATGGATTATTTGGCTGATTCTGCAGGCATTTTTTTTTTCTTCACAAGAAAAAGTCATGTATGGTTTCGACAAGGGTGCATGTTCTGGCATTATTCATTGACTCTTCCTGTTTTGTAACAAACTACAAATGATTTTATTGATAAACTTTTAACAGTTGCTGAATTTCATGAAACGTGGGGAGTTTGCAGGTTGACTAATCTATGATTATTATAAGTCCTGGTCTGGTGCCAAAGAGCTGCTTTGGTACTGCACCATAGTACATGTGGCTGGGACGGCTTGTTAACTGTTATTAAGTATATCTGGAACACGGGGGTGATGGATGTTGTCTGGTCAGCTAGAGGCTGATCTATGCCATAATGATTATAAGTTGAAATTTTATAGTTAATGGCAGTATCAATGTGCAGCTTGTTGCTACGAGGGTTTTACAGTGTTCAGTGTAAAGAAATGAGGAAACATTGTGGTTAAAAAGTCATACATACAATTCAGAATGTGAATTGTGACATAAAGGTGTTAAGCTGAGATATTGGCAAGGTGTCAATACCATTTGTTACATGTCTCTATGGGAGATGTTCCAATACTTTGGTTTTGAGGATATATTTAGTTTTCAAAAAGGACATATGAGGCTATTCACCTGGTGCCATTAATAATGGCTATTTCTGTAGGGAAGTGCAGCTGTAGGAACTGAAATAAGCTGTCCTTTAAGTGCTAAGGTGCATCCATTATTGATGAATGGAGATCTGCTTCAGGTGATAGAGAAAATAGGTGCTGGGAAATGTATGTTTACAAATGTTCTTCCCATTCCTATTATTCTTTCTTAAACTGATAACATGATCCTGATTATCAGAAATATAACTTGGATAGAAGAGGGGACTGCCATGTGACAGGTGGAATTAGAATTAAGTAGTTAATGCAATTCTTTAAATAAAGATAAATGTAAAGATTTTGTTAGAGTACTGGCTGTTTGAGGTATATGTTTCACTAATTTGGGGTTTACATTTTTTGGCATTACAGTTAGGTATATCTATCTGGTTGTGTGATTTCTGGACAGTAAGACTGAACAGAGTAAGTAAAGTGTATTATAATTTTAATGGATTGTATGGAACTAGTTACATAAATGTCTATATTCTCTCTTGTTATATACATCACTAAAATTTATTAAACAGCCATAAAGTGATTATAAAATAAAAATTAATATTTTTATTAATGAATTAAATTTTATCTGGTAATTATATTGCGTGGCTATTTTGTTTGTTTTACTCTTACTAGTGGGCATTTCTTAATGGCACACAGCAGTACCAGTATTTATAAATTCTGTAAATAAAATTTTAATATAATTTTTCCAATTCTTTGCATTTATTTTACTGACTATTATTAATAAGATCAAGAAAAGTGACAAATGAGAGTTAGGTACATATCCAAGAATTGGAGCATTAAACAACACCAACATTTAGTTAACATGAATTTATCAGACCACAATCCTTAAAGGAAATATTTGTTTTTTTTTCTTTCCCAAAAAGGTTGTAAAACCTTGTAATCATAAACTTTATGATGTCAATCAGCTTTGGTTAAGGATTTACACCTCCAACCACCAATACATTCCTTTTTCTCCAATTATATTTCATTTCTATGTTGAGTGACAAATAACCTATGTACAAATTTCCAAAATTCTCAAAAATAAAGATGGTGTAGTTTTTATTACATTAAAATAATTGTATTCTATTCCAGTTAAATTTGAGCAATTCATTTTTCAGAGTATAAAATTTACCCAAATGGTTTTATGTATGTTTTTCCAATTTGCTGAACAACTGGGATTTAACAATAAAGCTCTTATTTTAATAAATGAAACCATAGCATAAATAATAGTGCCGAAAATCCTGTTCAGCCATCTTTTCATTCCCTTATATGATGTTGATAGGGTGACATATGAACTTCAAACAAATGTTGTTCAATTGATTAATGTATTCTTTAGAAGAGAATTAAAGAAGTTGCCTGTATTTATTTATTTTACATTTGTTTACAGGAAAAATCTGACTGGACAAAAATGTCCTTTCTCAGTGGAGGCCTGGAGAGAAAAGCTCCTCATTTACAAATAACCATAAGATACATATACAATGTACAGGTACAAATATTGATTCAATCTCAGATACAAGTATAAAAGGAAAATACACGTTATACATTTCACCGATAAAATCATATAGTCTAGGTAGGATACAAAGAATAGCAGTACTGTGACTGTAGGTACAAAACAAGCGAGTTAAGTATACATATGCTTAGTAGGGGTATACTAGATAATATAGGGTAATATATAATATTTTTGGTAAAATAACCATTTTGATTAAAATCTGCCATTTCCATTGTAAAAAATCATGCACCTCATTTATTTATTAGTTTAGCATTCTCTAAAATATTTTTAATGTATTGCTGCTGCTTCTTTACAACTGCATTTAAGAGTAAACTGTAAATGTTTAATCTCTTTACTATCCAGTTTACATTCATTATTAGTTTTGTCCAATAATTTAACTAATTATTACTTAATTGGTTATTGCAATTGAGCTTTAGATGTAACAGCAATTAAAAATATTTTAATCATTTTTTTTATTTATTAGTTAAGAATCAATGTTACCTTTTGATAACTATATCATCAGCAAATAACTGAATTTTGGAAATATATTGACTATTGATTTTAAATTCTACTATATCATTGATAAGTTTTATGTAAGTGGTTAGAGGTTCAAAAGCCAAATCAAATAATAATGGAGACAAAGGACAACCTCGCTACATGACCTTGCTTATGTTTACTGATGGAGAAATAAAAGATCCTAGTTTAACATATGAGAATGCATTTTTATAAACACAAATAAGAGATATAAAATTATTTAGACACCTGTATATTTTTAATTAAAGAATTTATCTAGAACCAAGCTAACTATACATAATACTTGCTTATTGTTATTAGCATTATCAATTAAAGTAGGTTTTCCTCCATTAATATAGGTATTTTATTTAGGTTTGATTACTTACTGGGAAGTACTCTACAGTTTGCCATTAGATCTTGAAAAACATATGTTAACACCTTTTTTTAGGGGGTTCTCTTTTCAACACAAATACACTCCTGCACTGGACTTAAAGTAGCCTAACATGTAAACACTATGCACACACACACAAACAAACAAATATACACAAACACACACACACACACACACACACACACACACACACACACACACACACACATTTACGAAAATGTGAACATTGCCATATCAGTTCAGCTACTACCATGTTTGGTGTGTGGAAGGAAACAGGATATCCCAGCAAATTCCATGCAGCCAGAGGGAGGACACACAGACTCTACAAAGAAGGTACCCCAAGGAGGAAATGGACTGAAGAACCAAGAGCTGTAGGCAGCAATGGTACCTGCTGTATCATTGTGATGCAATCCTCTAAGTAATTTCCATTGTCCAGTGTTATACTGTTAGCATCTTTGTGACAGGTTCAGGTGATGAAAATTATGCAAGATTAAACTAAAGGAGTATGGATGCCAGCCTAACAGTCTTCAACTGTTATAGTCATACAAGTAAGACAGAGAAGGTTAGTGGCACAGGTGACAGTACAGTTAAGGAAGCTTAAGATGCATTTTGCTAAGGCATGTAAAGTGTCCATATGAAAAAAGTTCTTCATAACTCAACATTTCTTGAAACTGAATATGCTAGCCCTAGATAAGTTGTTACCTTAGGCATTTTGAAGAACTGAAAAATCAAACAATTCAAGTGTGTTACGATACAGGTCTAAATTTGGGCAAGCATTTTTGTATCTAACCTATAAGTTTTTATTTTTACCTGTGGATTATGAAAATTTAGATCATGACTGAAAAGGGTCATCTGACCAGCCCACTTACCTGGTTATGAAATAGTAATAAATACAGAAAACAAAGTCAGCTTATAACAAATACTTCTAATCCTCTCTAGTAATGTGACAGGGTACCTTGCTGCTGTGTTACTATTAATCTTACATATAGAAAAGCAATATCCTTGTCATTTCTGACAACATGTACAATACTTGCAGAGACTCTCATATTCTATGCTGCATATTCTACAGCCTGATGTAAAACAACTATAGAAGCATAGTATACAATACCCATCTTCCATGTTTTGGGAATACGATCATCACAAAAGAGGAATGACTTTTTTGAAGTACTTGTGCTTAGAAAAACATCTCCTCAGTCAGCAATTGCAAAGCATATTTCATATTTTTTGTTAATTCTGTCTGTAAGGAGGGCCACCTCCTTAACACCCACCTCCCTTTAGAACTAGGTAGGTAGGGAGCTGGTGACACTTTTGCATTTCTTAAGTTACACTGTAGTAATATAACTCCAAGAAAAACATGTATAGCTTCACTATGAGTTTTCCTGGATTTGTATGGAAGTAAAAAGTTGTTCTATGATGGGCATGGTGGGACTGCAGGTGAGAATGGTATGTACAAAGAAGTTGGGGTTTCTGTTGCATTTGCTGTTTTCTAACAAATGCTAAAATGGCACTGTGCCACTATTATGGAAAAGGACAGCAGTTTGTGACACTGACAGTCCAGGTTTCAAAATGGATTCCTGTTGCTAGGTGGATAGCTTGGGCAGAATAATGGACTGTCAAGAACTATGTAACCTGCTGAGAGTCATGATTAGACTATTTCTGGAAAGCCCACATCTGATGGCATAAATACAATGCAGGTTTGCACTCAGGTGAAATCACATGAGTGCGCAGTGTTTGAAGGAGAAAAGAAAATGTGTTATAAGCAAAACAGCTCCTTTCCAATCATATCCCTAACTTAAAAACTGAGGTGACAGGAGACACCTAATGTTTTTAGGGACTAGCAGCTGGGATCCCCTCTGCCATGCTTTCACTCCTTACTTAGTGGGACAGGAAAGGCTAACAAAGAGAAGCCTGGCTTCAATATGATGACTTGACTCTCCGCCTACCAAACATAAGCAAGTTAGTCTTAATTGTCTGAGAACCAAATATGTAAAACCACACAAAACAAAACTTACATTTTTGAAAAGCATCAGTCCATCCTGCACTCCCCATACACGAGGGGTATATATATATATATATATATATATATATATATATATATATATATATATATATAAAATACCTTTGTTATACAGCTGCAAGGTAAAGAAAAATACCCTGAAAAAGTGAACTGAGTAGCTGCACAAACTGACTTCTCAGAACTGAGATAAAATACAATGACAGGAGGGAGGGTAACATCAGGGAAACAGAATTAGGGAGACAGCACACAACCAGTTAGACATCAACCACTTGTCATTTAACTGAAGAAGCCCATTCCTTTCCTTCAATGTTGGACTACATAGTGAAACAGAGAAATGTAGAAATTTAGATTATGGTGGAAGATAGGATTAATAACCGGCCTTAGGCACAGACCAACTAGGTGTCCTCCTATGATGCTGCTCTAGCAGGGACACTTTTCCAGTGTTCATTTGTTTATTATTTTCTAGTAAAGAAATGGTTTCTTTAAAATGTGTTGAATACATACAGGAAAAACTGAAGAGTAAGACAAACTGTAAGAAAAATGGAGAAGAAAATTAATCTGAATGGTGTAGGTAGACCAGGATTGGGGCATCGGGTGGTGTGGGGGGTGCTGTGGAGTTCTTTTCCCTAGGGCACCATCTGACTAAAGGCCGGCCCTGACAGGACTCTTTTGCCAGCCTAGTCTGCCCACTCCTCTAAATCCTCTACAAGCTGCACTTGTGACTTTTGAGAAAGTTTCTTTTATCTTCTTCCAACTTTTATTTAATTTGACTTCCTTCTGGCATATAAATATATAAATTGCCAGCTTTAAAAGAATGGTTTCTTAAGACACAGACAGCAAAGAGATGAAATGATTCATAAGACATGGACAACTAAGAAATTAAATTATTTCTTGTGCACAATCTTCTCCTCATCAAAAAAAAAAAAAAATACATAGCACTGCACATAAAAAGAGTGTATTCATGCAAATAAGAAAAAAATGCCTGACTTGTGAAACACCGAACTTCATAGCAGAATAGATTTCCTTCAAACTACAGTTTTATAATTAATAGTCATTGTATATTACTATCATATACCTAGTACAAGCCGGCCAAGTGGAGGAGAAGGTTCAGAACTGAGATCAAAGACAATGACAGACAGACATTGTCTAGTCCCTAGTGCATGTGGTTGAAGGCTACGTTCCAAATTTTTGCTGAGGTAACTTAATATGTTTGGTTTTGAGGTTGTGGGCAGCCATGTGAATATGTTCCACCCAAAATACACTAATGGTCAACCACAGGGCTGAAATCAGCTCAGACACTATCCAGTTAACATAAAGTAACCTACAAATTTACACTGCCAGCTCCCTGACACAATGTTGTAAAACAGTTGTAGTGTCATTATGACACAAAACTGTGAAGTACACCACAAAGCTGTGAAGTCAAAATAATGCTGTATTTTAAAAATCAGTGGTTATAAGGTTTCCTTCTATCCATACAGAATTACAGAATGCAGCTTTCTGTCTTAGCTGTGTAAAGTCCTGTTAGTCAAGAAAGAACAGCAGTTCTAAGGTATAGAATGTTAGCAATTTTAAATTATTTTGTAAAATTATTGCTTAGCACTTAATGTGTGCCTACAGTATATGCAGAAACTATTACTTTGTTCCTGTAGCAACTAAAATGAGGGTTTGCATTAGATCAGTATTGTTTGGTGGGTTGTACTTAGTGACTAAATGGTGATTCATTTTAGACTGAGGGATGTGGTATTTGGTACTTCTCAACTATTTGGTTAGGAGAAGCCATGAAGTAGTTGTTAGAGGATACTCTATGCGCTTGTCCATTAGTAGAAAAGGGATCTGAAAGCAAGTTGATATGTAACTAATGGGGTGGCCACGGTGGTGCAGTGGTTAGCATTGTCGCCTCACAGCAAGAGGTTCTCCGGTTCGATCCTCGGCTGGGGTGCCTTCTGTGCGGAGTCTGCATGTCCTCCCTGTGGTTGCGTGGGTTTCTTCCGGGTGCTCCGGTTTCCTCCCACATCCCAAAGACATGCTACAGGTGGACTGGACACTCTAAATTGGCCCTAGGTGTGAGTGCATGTGTGTGTGCTTTCTGTGGAAGCTTGGACACCGGGCTGGCAACTCGACACTGTAAAACTCCAACTGCCAATCATGAGCGGACAGGTATTCCGCTGTAGTGACCCCTAACCAGGAAAAGCCGAAAGAAGAAGAAGATCAGGGACAATACTGCCAACATTCATAGATGGAAATCCAAACTGGTTACTGATTTAAGGTACCCAGAGCAAAAAAAAAGTGGCACCGCAACCCACTCCAGCCTGACATAGCAGCACTGTAGATCTCAAGTCAATTGACATATTAGCCATTTCCAATGCATTCTCCTCCCTTTCTATCCTGGAGTCTCACCATTCTGCCAACTCCATTGCCTCCATCTTAGTTCCTTTGTAAATGATGAAGTAAAGTATTTATTCATTACCACTGTTTGTTTCAAGGCTTCTGTGATTTCACTCTATTTTTGGTTAGCCTTGCCAGGCCTGACCATCTCTCCCTCCCTTTCCCCCTTCCTTCCTTCTTCCATAAAGATGTCATTGTCCATTCATTTTGCTTGTGCCTTTGCTGCCCTTACTGCCATTGTTGCATTTCTGTTTGCCTCCTTAAGTGTGCCTTTTCCATCTTCCCATCCTTTGCCTTCCACTTCTCACACAACCTATCTTTTGTTGTAATTTCATAGTCACATTAACTTTCTCTTTTTATCTCTTCTCCTCTCCAACACGTCATTGAGTACAGCCCTGCACACTGCATCCTTGACCATTGCCATAGTTTATCTCCATGTTGTTTAGTTGTGTTCAGCCCCCAAATTCAACTCTGACGCTCCCTCTCAGCTCATCATAATCTACTCTGCTAAAAATACAAAACATCACCTTTGTATTGGTGTTACTCCCCTTCGCTCACTCTACACTGCACAGTGACATGATCACTGTTGGCTAACAGCATCTTTTCCAGACATCCCTTACTCCCTTAACTTGGTTAAGAGCACATTTGGTCTTTTTTCCAGTGCAGTTCTGCATCAGCTGGCTAAAATCTCTCATGTTTCAAGACCTCAATCAACGTCCTTATCTTGCCCACCTTGAAGTTTGGAATCTATGCTCCTGGCAGATTCATATCCACATGACTGTAACCCTCTTCCTCCAAAGCCACTCGATTATTCTCTCTCAGCCTCATGGCCTATTCCCTTTCTCTAGCTTAACTACCAGAGCTGTCACCCTAGGTTCTAACCCTCTCCACTGCCTTGTCCTTTTCATGTAGTGGAGTCCCCATTCTCTTATGATATCACAAGTGATACCCCCCTTTATGTATAACATCATTCCACCTCCATCCATCCTCTCTCTGTAATTCTTGAACAATGTATATCCAGGCACCTCCTTATCCTGCTCCAACTTGCCCCTCTGCCATGCGTTTGCAATGCCAGCAGTTCCCACTCTCTCCTCCTGCATCACTGCCTGCAGCATCCCCTCTTTGTAAACAAACTCTATTTAACACACATCAGTACCTTCAAACCCTGTTCTGTGTTACCTTTTCTATGCCCTCATTTCCTTTTATCTGACATAGTACCTACCTACGTCTTATCACCTGTGGAACCTCCACCCCTTCCATTCTTACCTTATGAGTAATTCTGATATGCATTTTCAACTGAGCTCTGCACATTACTGTCCATTCTGGGCTAAGATGGTCTCTCTGTCAGATCTCCAATCCTCCTGCTAGTTCTAAATTTTCTCCCCCCTTTCTGCTGTGCAGCCATTCACTACAGTCTCATCCCTTCATTCATCATTGTTCTGTGTACTACTTCAAGCTGCACCTCCAACAATGTTACTTCCAATCCTCTATTTGGGCATCTCTCTGCCAATTCGTTAGCTCAGCTCAGACATCTCCTCTGACATGTCATTACTCTCTACATGGATCACTGCTTGCCTTTAACATCACTCTTGGTGGTCACCTTTGCCACCTCCTCCAAAACGTTTACTAAATCTGTGTCTGATCTCTGAGAACTATTTAGTTTTCTCTGCCTGTCTTCTTGTTGACTAAGTCCCCAATCAATAAAACCATCTTTTCCCTTCCCTTGCTAGTTCTTACCTCCTTTACTTCCTTCTCCATGCCCCTATACCTCCATTTTATTTACAACCCTCCCCTTTCTAGTTCATAGATTCATACAGTAAACAAGGCAGAGATAGCCCATGGACCATAACCTTCTGGCCAATACCCATCGCTCATAGTGCAACTCCTGCCACCAGAAAGGCAAAGCAAGTCAGGCCAAAGATAAATTTACTGTTGGCCATCCAATCAAAGCTTGCCTTAAAGGAAAAGTCTGACCAGCCTAATATGCAAAGCCATTGAAAGACGTATCATGGAATTGATCAATCAGTTTGGATTTTTCAAGGGCAGGTCATGCTTACTCAATCTGGTGGATTTTTTTAAAAGGTCATGAAAGCAATGGATAAAGGCAAAATGATACACACTGTATACCTCCACCTAGCCAAAGCTTTTGCCACAATGCCCCACTCAGGTATAGTAGAAACATTAAATAAACTGTGAATAACCCCTATGCCACCCACTGGATTGCAAACTGGCTCACAGTTAGGATGCAGTTAATCAAAATAAGGGAAGCTACTTCCACAAAGGGGCAAGTCACCAGTGGAGTCCACCAGTATTCTGTACTGGGACGTCTCCTGTTTGGCATCTACTTTTTTCAAGTAAAAGCCAATACCAAAGGGCTCTGGCTGACTTAGTCTGCAGATGACTGCAAGCTAGGAACAGTCATTGAATCTCCAAATGATTTAGTCATCCTGCAGGAAGGTTTGTTTCCAATAAATAACTGGTGTCAAAATCATGGTCTGAAACTAAATCCCAAAAACGCATTACTGTATCCTTTGGGAAGTCATCTACCCCAGGGAACTACCACACTGGCAATATGCCCTTAAGAGTTGACCCAGCTGTTTGGGATTTGTGAACTTATGTGGACAGTGACCTAACTTTTGATCAATATGTGTCTACTGTTTTAAGAAAGTCCTTCTATATTGCACAACTTACTAACAAAGGGTTTGTGTGTAGATCTAGGGATGTCATTTCCTCCCATTTACACAGCCCTTATTACGCCAGCCATTGAATATAATGCCCCCTTAAGCATGTATCTGTACTGACACATGCAGCAACTGAAACACCCACAGAGATACCTTAATAAAAGGATACAAAGCCTGAATAACATGTCTTACATTGACTGACATAAATCCCTGTCACTATACTCACTATCCTACAGACTTCTAAGAGGTGACCTGTAACTGGCATACAAGGCATCTTCTGACTCATTACTGATGGATTTACCGTACATCAGCAAGTCAAATGGCATCAGAAATACCTTTTCTGCAACACCAACAGAATGGTTTGGAGGGACAAATATATTTCAAAGGGGATGCCACTACTGTGGAACGGAATCCCCAGTCACATAAAACAAAGTTCAACCCTGTCCATTTTCAAGCGTAACTTAAATATATGTTTGGAAAAAGAATATTTACCCAGGGACTGCCCCTGTACTACTAATGGATATATGTAGCTCCTAAAGGCTTTATCCCATGCAAGGTTCCTGTTAAATGATCTATGGCATGATCCCATTTATTCTCATTAAGAGTAATATATCATTACCAACCATGGGCTGGGTCAGTTTATAGCCAAGTGTGATAGGGTATTTCAACCACAAAAAGGGAAACTGGTTAGGCTTAAAATAGCCCACAAGGTCAGCTAGCCTAGTACTTACTTATGAAACAAAGGTATCACTGTGTTATATATTAATAGAAGATTATTCGAGATTTGGGTGAAGTAAGAAATCTGTCCCTCCACTGTGCCTTATTTACTTGTTTATGGAGATCCAAATCTTTAGTTTGAGTGTTTGTAGAGCTATTTGTTTTGTGGAAAATTAGGAGGTCAGGGAAGGTTGGCTCCTTAACAGCCAAAAAGCTGGGGTAAACTGAAGGATGTTGTAACAACTGCTACTACTTGTGGCCAAAGGACAGAGTATTCTATGGAGGTGCTGACATCTCTGTCAGTCCATGATCTTCTCAAGCTCCCAAACTCTGCCTCAAAGTTCCTCTGTTTTCCTGCATGCCCCATTCCTATGCCAGCACAAAGTAAAACTGTCGCCCCACATGCTGAGCACATTAACTCTCTTCTTGTCTGGCCCCCCCTTTTGTTTCTTATGCCATCACATTCTTAGATCATTGCTTTTTCTTTCTTTTTTTAATTATATTTTAATTGCATAAGTATATCTCTTTATGCACCTAGCCAAGTCCTTCTGCTAGAAGTGTACCTTAGTGTAACTTAGTATGCTTTACTAAGCAAATTCCAGCATCGGAAGTCAGTCAGTATTTATAAATAACAGGTCAGCAATTATCACTTCATTTACCTTACCTATGGACAACAGGAAAGTGTACATCAACAGCTCAGTTATGATTAAAATTTACAGACCTTGAAGAAGTACTCATTTTAAACTTAATTCTCTTCGGATACTAGACAGAAAAACATATTTTTCTGTCTTGAGCGTCTCACTAGCAATGTATAAATTAAATATTTTTTTGAGAAAGATCACTGAACAGCGGGGTTTGGGAAATTTTCCTGTTTGCCACTGTAGTATGATCTCAGAGTTGGTATATATAATTAGCAAGGGGTGTGGGGCTAAAAAATTATGCATTTTTTTATTTTTGTTTTTGATCATGTAATGTTTTGACTGTTTGCAGTTCGATGATTTGTGTTTCGTAACTGTGACATTTCAATGAAATATATATATATATATATATATATATATATATATATATATATATATATATATATATATATATATATATATATATATATATATATATAGGTCCACTTCACATGACCGAAAGCTCAAAATACTGAAATTCATTTGACTGAGTCCACAATCCCAAATGTTCAAAATACTGAAAACTCATTTCACTGACTTTCAGAACACTGAAAGCTTACAATGCTGAATTGCAAAATACCACATGTTAAGCCATAGACATGATGTGTGCTTCCCTTCATCTGTGAATTGCTTAACATAACAAAAAATACCTAGATCCATGAATACCAAACATTTCATCACAAATAACATTAACATTCACAAAACCTAGGTTCACAATACCAAATAAACTGCACAAATATGACCAACGATTCGACTTACCAAATGAAAAGTCATGATCATCATCTTCTTTCAGCTGTTCCCGTTAGGTGTCGCCACAGCGGATCATCTGTTTCCATTTCTTCCTGTCCTCTGCATCTTGCTCTGTCACACCAACCACCTGCATGTACTCTCTCACCACATCCATAAACCTTATCTTAGGCCTCCTCTTTTCCTATTACCTGGCAGCTTCATCCTTAGCATTTTTTCCCAATATACTCAGCATCCCTCCTCAGCACATGTCCAAACCAAAGTAATCTTGCCTCTCTGGCTTTGTCTCCAAACCTTCAAACCTGGGCTGACCCTCTAATATACTTATTCCTAATCCTGTCCACCCTTGTCACACCCAGTGCAAATCTTAACATCTTTAACTGCCACATCCAGCTCTAACTCCTGCCTTTTTGTCAATGCCACTGTCTCCAACCCATATAACATAGTTGGTCACACTACCCTCTTGTAGACCTTCCCTTTCACTCTTACTGGTACTCGTCTGTCACAAATCACTCCTGACACTCTTCTCCACTCAATCCATCCTGCCTGTACTCTCTTCTTCACCTCTCTTCCACACTCACCATTACTCTGAACTACTGATCCCAAGTATTTAAACTCATCCACCTTTGCCAACTCTACTCCTTGCATCCTCACCATTCCTCTATCCTCCCTCTCATTCACACACATATATTCTGTCTTAGTCCTGCGGACCTTTATTCCTCTTCTCTCTAGAGCATATCTCCTTCTCTGCAGGGTCTCCTCCACCTGTTCCCTACTCTCACTATAGATCACAATGTCATCTGCAAACATCACAGTCCATGGGGACTCCTGTCTGATCTCGTCTGTCAACCCGTCCTTCACCATTGCAAATAAGAAAGGGCTCAGAGCTGATCCTTGATGTAACCCCACCTCCACCTTAAACGCATCCTTCACTCCCACCGCAGACTTCACCACTGTCACACTACCCTCGTACATATCCTGTGCCACTCTTACATACTTCTCTGACACTCCCAACTTCCTCATACAATACCACAACTCCTCTCTAGGCACCCTGTCATATGCTTTTTCTAAGTCTACAAAAACACAATGCAACTCCTTCTGACCTTCTCTGTACTTCTCCAGCAACACTCTCAGAGCAAACATCGCATCTGTAGTGCTCTTTCCCGGCATGAAACCATACTGCTGATCACTAATCATCACGTCCCTTCTTTACCTAGCTTCCACCACTCTTTCACATAACTTCATGCTGTGAATGATCAGTTTAATCCCTCTGTAGTTACTACAGCTCTGCACATCACCCTTATTCTTAAAAATCGGTACCAAAACACTTTTTCTCCATTCCTCAGGCATTCTCTAACTTTCCAAGATTTCATTAAACAATCTGGTTAGAAACTCCACTGCCATTTCACCTAAACACCTCCATGCTTCCACAGGTATGTCATCTGAACCAACAGCCTTTCCATTCTTCATCCTCTTCATAGCTATCCTTACTTCCTCCTTGCTAATCCATTGAACTTCATGATTCACTATCCCCACATCATCCAACCTTCTCTCCCTCTCATTCTCTTCATTCAACAACCCTCAAAGTACTCCTTCCACCTGCTCAACACACTCTTCTCGCTTGTGAGTATGTTTCCCTCATTATCCTTTATCACCTTTACCTGCTGCACATCTTTCCTATCTCGATCCCTCTGTCTAGCTATTCGGTACAGGTCCTTTTCTCTCACCTTAATGTCCATCCTTTCATACAACTCTTCATATGCCTTATCCTTAGCCTTCGCCACCTCTCTCTTTGCAATGCACCTCATCTCCTTATACTCCTGTCTACCTTCTTCATCTCTCTGACAATCCCACTTCTTCTTTGCCAACCTCTTTCTCTGTATGCTCTCCTGTACTTCCTCATTCCACCACCATGTCTCCTTGTCGTCCTTCCTCTGTCCAGATGTCATCCCAAGCACCTTTCTAGCCGTCTCCCTTACTAGCTCTTCTGTAGTTATCCAGCTATCAAATGAAAATTATAAAAGAAAAAATTGCACACTTACAACACCAACGACTAATTCTTTGCAAAATTAAAAACTACTTACCTTATTAACAGACACCGGATGATATACAACCAGGCTACACCCCCATGCCCTCTACACCCTCCAAACTATATATATTAACTCTGAGATTGCACTACAGTGGGGAAAGGGCATATACCCTTTACTTACCTTAAAGTACTGTGCACACTGCAATTTGGTATTTTGCAATTCAGCATTGTAAGCTTTCAGTATTCTGAAAGTCAGTCAAATGAGTTTTCAGTATTTTGAACATTCGGGATTATGGACTCAGTCAAATGAATTTTGAGCTTTCAGTCATATGAAGTGGACCTACACACACACACATATATATATATATATATATATATATATATATATATATATATATATATATATATATATATATACACATATATTTATATATATGTAACCTGTCTCTGGAACAGGCTCCCCAACCATGTGAAGCAGAGTTCCTCCCTTACTCAACTGAAGTGTAACTTGGACAATTGGATGGAGAACAGGAAATTCATTCCTGGTTTGGCATCTATGTCTGTAATGGACACAGGCAACTTGTAAATGGTTCATCTTCCAGGCCCCTGCTTGTAAATATTTCATCTCCCAGGCCCCTGCTTGTAAATGTTTCATCTCCCAGGCCCCTGCTTGTAAATGTTTCATCTCCCAGGCCCCTGCTTGTAAATGTTTCATCTCCCAGGCTGATGCTTACACTTATCAAGGGTGTCAGAACTTGTCAGAGACTTGGTATGCATGGCTAGGCTTAAAACGGCCTTGCAGTTGTTAGCCTAGTAAACACCTATGAACCTACGTGTGTGTGTGTGTGTGTGTGTGTGTGTGTGTGTGTGTGTGTGTGTGTGTGTGTGTGTGTGTGTGTGTGCGTGTGTGTTTACATGTATGAACGATCTGTAAATATATTATCTGCATGTTACAAATTTAGTTTATGCCTACCTAAAGTAGTTAAGTTACTTATCATCGGGCAGCTATCTGTTGTTGTCTAACTAGCTGTCTTTTCATTAGTCGATGATTTTTTTTTTTTTTTTTTTTTTTTTTTTTTAGTTTTATGCTGGGCCAGTCGCATTTTCAGGTAAGGCCTGTGGAAACTGCTTCAATAATACATACAATAAAACATTTCGTAAACCAGTGAAATAACAGCACATAGGACTTACAGAAAAACTGTCATGTAAGCAGTAAAAAGTCAAATGGAGATACAAACAGGGAAGTAGTTAATTCTAAGGACAATGGAAAAAATGAAAGGGAGATGATATCAATCACGGGCTGAGTTTGACTTCACCAATGATATGTCTATACAGTTTGTGACTAAAAGGTACATAAAACACATAAATGAAAGGAAAGTGGTAAAGGAACAAATAGGAGGACGGGGAAAGTGACCAGAAGATATAAGACTAGAAAAAATATAGAACCATAAGAGACAATTTCAGAGTAAAAAAAAATAGGTGGATTACTAAGCAGATTAATAATAACTACTAATTGTATGAATAAAATAATAAAATAATAATAAGAACAAAATGATTAAGTCAGTCATCCAGACCCTAGCTGCTTGGCTGAGGGTATTACACGAGGTTTAGGTTATCCCACATAGACATTTCTTCTGATATCAAACTTGATTAGAGTCAAAAAAAGAATCTGAATTCAGAAAACACAATGAGAGGAACTGCTCACTGTTTCACTATAAGAAAACTGGAAGCAAAGGAAACACTCTGGACTATCAGCTGGGTGTGCTTTGTGAATCAGAACACACAACTGAGCAAACAGAAATCTAAAAGACTGATCACAACAATCCTTTCATTGTCTATTACATATATATAAAATGTCATGCATGTATTTAGTAAGAAAACTCAGAAATCATGTTAACCCAGTTTTTTTTTTAATTTAAATGTAACATTCTAACAAAAGAACAGAACTACAGAACAAATATGTGCATTGACAATTCAAGTAGTAATAATTATATAGTTTATGACAGTCTGACAGTTAGGACAGAGGGTTAAGGTCTTGATCTGTTAATGGGCTGCTTCTTATAGTCAAGGGTACATGGTTTAATTCCTTCCACCTCCATTTAAATACTGTCACACTCTTAGAAAATCACTTAACCACACAACACTCATGGATTGTCCCTGAAAAGGGATGTGTTTAGCAGATTTACCTGGTAAACAAATAAATAACTTATTTTCTATACAGTCCAGTCTGCATGTATGACGCATCTTCCTCCTTTGTTAACACAGGGAAGGAAATATGTCACTCAGACTCCATTCTAATTCCAGGCTACAAGCATCTTATATAAACATACAGTACAGAATATGGAATGAAGCACTGCAAATAAATACTTTTCATGTATACTACACAGGATTAAACACCTTGCAATGTGCATTGGGAAATACAAATAGGAAAAATACCTTACTTAGATATCAAAGGCACAAACACAAAAGTGTGTGTGTGTGTGTGTGTGTGTGTGTGTGTGTGTGTGTGTGTGTGTGTGTGTGTGTGTGTGTGTGTGTGTGTGTGTGTGTGTGTGTGTGCGTGTGCATGTGTGTGTGTGTGTGTGTGTGTGTGTGTAACGAATGAGACAAAGAAAGTGAAAACAATAGGTACACTATTCTAAAACATAAATATAATACAAATACATTAAAGTGCACAAAATGTAAAAAACAAAAGATGTGCTTTGAAACCAGCAGTGAATGGATTATATAGTGATATATTTACTTTTTTCACCATCTCTGTTGCCCTTTTGTCCTGCCTAATGGTTCCATTGCCTTTTCTATATTGACCCATTCGATGCTGAGAAAGGCAAGAACTGGGCATGCCTGGGCTAGATGACAGTTCTACAACCCATTTGTTCTTGCCCGTGGAGCCTTAATAGAACATCTGTTCCCCCAGTATCAAAAGCTGGGTGGTAGGCAGTGGGCCAGCTTTCATGTCCATACCTCTCAACCTCTTTAAACAAGAAATCTGGACAAAGACACAAATAATGGGGAGATGAAGACCCAGAAATAGGGCCACTTTGTAAATATTGCTCTTACAAACTTAGACAGTTGATAGAATATCAGGCTTTGCATTAGCAAGAATTTTCTGAAGGATATGAAATCTGAAAATCAAATGTCTACCATTATACTCTGACTTCAGTCCTCAATGATTTGCCAGTAAACTACAATTTTGTAAGAAACAGACCAAAAATATGAGTACAAAATCTGGAAATTCTATGAAAATCTGGGCAGTTGAGAGGTATGTTCAGGTCTAATGGAGCAGCCCCCCCCCCCCTTGGAGCTCCTACATTCAGTAGCAGTTCCCCTGAGTTATGTGCTGTCTGCTACAGGAAGTGTGCATCTGCATACAGGGATTCAGTGTCCTTGCACATGGGCAGTGTGGGTTTGACAGGTCCGTGCTCTAAGAGTGCAATACTTTATGCTCCCTCTAGGGGTCAACCAAGTAGCAAGCCAGAGCCACCTCCCTCCCCATGAATAAGCAAGCCAGCAGATACTGCTCACTTCTATATTCTCACAGGTTCATAGGTGTGCACTAGGCTAATGGCCCTGGGGCCTTTACAAGACCAGCCATAGGATTACCCTGGCATAGTGCCACCTGGCCTTAGTTCCCAATGCCTCTGTCGAGTAGAGCCACTGGAGTTATCCCCGGAGTGAATTTTCTGTTTCCCATCCACTCATCAAGATTTCTCTTGAAGAGAGTCAGCGAGGTGCTCTGCTTGACATGTATGGGAAGCCTGTTCCATAGCATGGGCAGTCTCTGAGTTATGAACCTGTCCCTCCAGCATGTTCTGTTAATTGTGGTAATGAGGTTGAGGTCTCTTGCGCGTGTGGTGTGGAGGGATTGGGATTTTTTAGATGTAGCATTTCTAACAGAGCTGGGTCAGACTTGGCTTTGTAAGTCAAGTAGAGATCGTCTCTAAGTAGGCAATATGAGACAGAAAATAGTTGGGAGTTTTTTTAGTCTGCCCATATAGGACAAGTGTTTAAGGCCTAGGATCCTCTTTGTGAGGTACTTTTGTGGCCTCTCCAGTTGTTGCAGGTGTCTAGTGAGGTACATGCCAAATTATGCATTGTTCTCGATGATTGGCCTAATGAGGGAGGAGTAGAGGGAGACAATGACCTCTTTCTTCCTGGATGCAAAACCCTTAGTAATGAGATATGCAACATGGAAGGACTTACTGACCACAGTGGCAATGTGGTGAGCAAAAGAGAGGTTGCTGTCAAACCTGTGTTCCCAGATCTCTTATAACGCTTTCTGTGTTCAGTGGACTACCATCAATGTGGTAATTCATGGGAACTGGGTTTTTCCCAAAGGGGATGAACACATTTTTTGGCATTGAGCTTAAGGCTATGGTTCTGACACCAGTTGTTGGTCACAGTGAGGCCATTCTGTAGAATGTAAACATCACTTGGGGAGTTGATAATAGCTCCCAACTTGCAATTGTCTGTGAACTTTGTCAGCCAGAGTCCCTTCGTGTTGGCCTGGACTTCAGAGAAGTAGATACCAAACAGGAAAGAACCCAGGACCGAACCCTGTGGGACTCCACTCGTGATTAATCGGCAGTCTGACTTGGAGTCAGCTACTTTCACACTGTGAGTTCTATCTGTGAGCCAGTTTGCAACCCACCTAGTGATACAGGGGTTGATGCCAAGCTTAGTGAGTTTTTCTGTGATTCTTGAGTAGGGAATGGTATCAAAAGCCTTGGCCAGATCAAGGTAGGCTGTATGACCTACCTTGCCTTCATCCACAGCTCTGGTGACTGACTATTCTTCAGACCTGTTCTTCCAGCGCACAAGCTAGTAATCAAACTAGGTACATCTGGGTCATAGTCGAGGTTTCATCCCTCCACTCCACAGGTCCAGGCATAAAAAAATGTCCTACTTTTTCAGAAAGATTAATTGATAACCAGAATAAGAAATATACTTAGGTGCTAAAGGCAAAAACAGTGGAAACCTCAGAATGTGGACGTAGCACGCACACACACCCACCCACACAAACACAGAAAGTCTGAAAAAGAAAGTGCAGAACACCTACACATAATATTGGTCTGAACAAAAGCTCATGGTACAAGCAATATAAGGCTAGATAAACCAGGTCTTTGTTATGCAGAGGCATCAGACAAACGTATCGAATCAAGGCCATTAGGGCTCATTTACAGTTCTTCTGACATTTACTGCATCTATTAGAATAAGCCTATTTTCTAGCCCTTTGTCTATTACGCTTTCATGATCACACTTCCCTCCTCATTATCTGTACATTGTTCATTGTAATTCATTTCACCTCCCCAGGCTAGACTACCTCAGCCCTAACTGTCACTTCTACTGTCTCTACTCACCCCCCTGACAATCCCCCCGGAAAAAAAAAATCATACTCTCTACATCTTCTGCACATTTTTTATCTCTATGTCAAGAAATGTACATACTACTCACTTATTCCTCACCCCTCTTTGTTTTCTACTCATATCTTCCACACCTTCTCTCTCATACTTCTCTTACCCATAAATGTAGAATTGTAAATGCATTATAAATGTCACTGTGTGTGTAAATTTGGCATGTATTTATATGTAATGACTCAATTTTACTATTGGAGGTTTTCTCTAGTACAGCTGCCTTTCAGTTATTGTATGTCCATACTGTAACTTAAGCCTATACAATTTTCTCTGTTAAAACTGCCTGTTATGTAAACAGAGCTTTTCACACTGAGTCTCTACTGAAAATGAGATACCACAGCCCAGCTGGACTACCCTCGTAAACAAAATCGATAAATAAATAAAATAAAATAAATGAATCACTTTTCTTTGTGTATCTTTGTAAAACTTTACTAAAATATGATACACCAGCAGCTAAAAAAGCTGAAAATGTATATTATATAAAAGTAATAATTTCTTTGTATTTGTAACTAATGTGACATTAATGTCAGGGTCTGCAACCCCTGTGAATCTGGAAACATGAGACTGCCGTAGTAATCCATTTAATATAACTAAACTGGCATATTGAGTAATGAGTCGTGCTCTTATCAAAAATATCTGCAAAGCTAAAACAGATTTTTATACTTGGGGCTGTAACCTTCTCATATGAACAACCTTTTTACTTTATATAATAAATCCTGAGGTAGATTCACCTTTGAGTAACTAGAAAAAAAAAAAAGAGTATATTATGTTTTTGTTTTCACTGAAGGTATATAATGACATTTCATGCTAGGATGCATGTAATAGCACATGCTATTATCTGGTACCAAACAGTGTGCATCTTAAATGCGTGTGGTTATATTTTGTAGTACCTGATTAAAGGTAATTATTAGATCACAAGCTTTTTGAAGGTGTTCAGTATAGGCATTCAAAATGGGCTTTGGTAGCATACTTTCCATATAGTCATTGCTAAAATCTTTAGCAATATTTACATCTATTTTCATTTTATATAAATTAAGAAGCCAAACCTTTTAACCATCTGTTTGTACACTCATTATGAGTAAAGTACAGTGTGTACACTTACCATAAATGTAGATGCTCGAGTGTATTCACTGTTGCAGTCCTAACAAATGGGTTAGCTGGCTCCCGGTAGCCCTCAGTCGGCCAGAATACCAAAGGTAAGTAAAAATGCCATCGGTTGCTGTCGGTTGTAAAGGACGTCAGGGCATCCGATACAAAAGGAGGCAGCCGACGTCACTTCCTCAGTCTTTCTTGCCATAACAGTCAGGAGCCCCCAGAAAATAAGGCTGAAATCAAAAACCAATTTGATAAACAACAAATTAAGCCTGTACCTCAGGAAAAGAGAATAGGAGAGGACCACAAAAAGGGGGAAGGAGGGAGAGAAACCAGGACTGCAACAGTGAATACACTCGAACATCTACATTTATGGTAAGTGTAAACAACTGTACAATGTTCATCGTGTTTCACTGTTGCAGTCCTAACAAATGGGTTGATTACCAAAGCCCAGAGAAAAAAGGGGGGAGGAACCAACAGCATCAAGGGTTGGAAATAATGCCCTGCAACACCACAGTGGCAAACCCTTCCCTGGCTCTGGAAAACAGAGGCAAATTATAATGCTTTGCGAAAGTGTTTAAAGAAGACCATGTGGCAGCCTTCAAAATGTCTTTAGTAAGGACACCCCTTAGAAAGGCTGCAGAAGTGGAAGCCGCTCTAGTAGAGTGGGTCCTAACCCCTTGAAGTGGAGCTTTGCCATGAAAGAAATAACAAAAAGTAATACAATGTGCAATCCATTTAGAAATGGTCTTATTAGAAATAGCCTTGCCCTGGGCACCAGGGGCAAAACTGACCAATAACTGAGCTGATTTCCGAAGGTCTTTAGTCCTGTCCAGGTAAAACCTGAGCTGTCTATGCACATCAAGAGAATGTAGGATCCTTTCACCTTTATTGCGAGGATTAGGAAAGAAGGTAGGACGGTGTATGGACTGATTAAGAGTCAGGCTGGAAACCACATTAGGCATAAAGGAGGGATTAGTCCTCAGAAAGACTCTTTCTGCATGGAAAATAAGAAAAGGCTCCACGGCCATCAAAGCTTGCAGCTCCGAAACCCTCCTTGCTGAAGTTATAGCCAGGAGGAAGGTGATCTTCCAAGACAGAAACTTTAAATCTGTAGAGATAGCTGGCTCAAAAGGAGGAACAGTGAGTTTCGCCAGAACAAAATTAAGATCCCAGGCTGGAGTAGGTGCTCCTCTGGGAGGTTTCATATTGCAAGCACCTCTGAGAAACATTTTCATCACCTACTCACAATGTTCAAACTCAGCCTCTCCACAGGCTACGTACCCATAGAGTGGCATACAGCAATGGTTATTCCACTCCACAAAGTTGGAGCCACAACAGACCCCAGGAACTATCACCCTATAAGCCTGACTAGCTTGGTCTGCAAGGCTATGGATCGCATCATCATGGAACTCATTAACAGAGACAGTGGGAACCTTCAAACACTGGACCCTACCCAGGTCAGCTTTGCTAAGGACAGATTATGCCTCCTAAACCTGGTGGACATCTTTGAGAAAGTTACCAAGGCTATTGATGAGGGAAAGGTGGTACACACAGCCTACCTAGACCTCGCAAAGGACACCATTCCCCATTCTGGTATTATAGACAAGCTCACCAGCTTGAACATAAACCCCTATGTCACAAGATGGGTTGCCAATTGGCTCACGGACAGAACCCACATGGTGAGAGTTGCGGGAGCTAGGTCTGACTCTAAACCAGTTACAAGTGGCATTCCCCAGGGCTCAGTCCCAGGACCCCTCCTGTTCAGCATATACTTCTCAGAGGAGACATTCTCCAAAATGGTCTCACTGAGACAGATACCTGGTGTCAAAATCATGGCCTCAAGCTAAATGGCAAAAAGTGCACAGTCATCCCCTTTGGAAAAACAAAGTACCCACAAACTACCACATAGGTGGTAGTCCCCTAAATACGGAAAACGTAATAAGGGATCTGGAGACCCAAGTAGATAGTAATCTCTCCTTTGATAATCACATTGCCAAAGTGGTTAGAAAATCCTTCTATGTGGCCCACCTAATCACAAAAGGATTTGCATCCAGATCAAAAGAGGTCATTGTGCCCCTCTACTCATCACTCATCAGACCCATCATAGAGTACAACGCCCCATTTGGGATGTACCTTACAAAACACCTGCAACAACTGGAAAGACCACAGAAGTACCTCACCAAGAGGATCACTGGCCTCAAACAGATGCCCTATGCAGCTCAACTGAAGAAACTCCAGCTGTACTTGGCTGCATACCGCCTACTCAGAGGTGATCTCTGCCTGACATACAGGGCCATGTCCAACCCAGAATTGATGGACATGCTCCACCTAAAGAAAACCTTATCCCCTCGAGCCACACACTCTAGGGATCTAAACCTCACCACAACAATAAATAGGACATGCTGGAGGGATAGATTCCTGTCCCAAAGACTTCCCATGCTTTAGAACAATATTCCAATCTACATTAGGCAGAGCTCCTCGCTAACACTCTTCAAGAGAAACCTTGACGAGTGGATGGGAAACAAAAAGTTTACCCCGGGGATCACTTCAGTAGCTCTGCTGCACAGAGGCACAGGGAAATAATCTAAGGGGGCGGCGAAAGCCAACACATTCTGGCTAGGCTTATAAATGCCTTCGGGCAGATAGCCTAGTACCTACCTATTAACCTATGAGAGAAAATGGAATGTTCAAGAGAATAATGAGCAGAGATGGCTGACACATGGATCTTGATAGAGGAAAAAGAAAGACCACCCTGAAGCAAATCAGCCAGGTATTCCAGGATCAGAGGAAGGGTAGGTTGAGAAGCAGACTCACCTCTAGCCTACATCCATTGAGAGAACCTTTCCCATTTGCCAGCATAGGATTTCCTAGTGCTAGGCCTCCTGGCCTCCCTCAGCACGTCAACCACCTGTTGGGAAAGGGAGGAAAAAAGGGAAGGAGTCAAACAATGAGCCATGCTGCCAAATGGAGAGACTGAAGATGAGGATGTAGAATGTTTCCCCTTTCCTGAACCAAAAGATCTGGCTTCAGGGGAAGATGCCAAGGAGGAAGATGGGAGAGACTGCAAAGCAGCGGATACCAATGCTGTCTGGGCCAGTCCAGAGCTATGAGAATAGTCCTTGGACGTTCGTCCCTGATCTTCACTAATACTCTGGGAAGAAGAAGAAGAGGAGGGAAGGTGTACACTGATAGCAACATCCAAGGGAAGGACAGAGCATCCACTTTCCAGGCTCTACTGTGCTGCTCTCTGGTGCAAAAGAGAGATAGCAGATGGTTGTCTGGGGAGGAGAAAAGATCCACCTGAGGAGTGCCCTAACACTGAATGATGCTGTAAAAGACTGCTCTGTTCAGCTGCCACTCGTGAGGATCCAGGGTTTGCCTGCTCAACTGGTCTGCCAAAACACTGAGCCTTCCTGGAAGAAACTGAGCTAGAAGATGCAGGTCCAGGGATGCTGCCATGGACCAAAGATTCATGCTTTGCCTGCATATGGGGTGTTGATGTTGCTGCTTGTTGATGTACCACATGACCATAGTGTTGTCTGTCCTGACAAGCAGGGTCCCTGGAGAAAGAAGATGCTTGAAAGCCAGTGAGGCCGGCTGAACTGTAATCAACTCTTTTAGATTTATGTGCAGGTGCATCTGCTGGGCGTTCCAACGTCCCTGTATGCATCTGCCATCCAGGTGTGCTCCCCAGGCATAGTCTGATGCATTTGTAGTCAGAACTGGTGTCCAAAAAGGCATGCCTTTGTTTTGTAGACAGGCTGTTGCCCACCATAGAAACTCTGCCTGCAGAGATGGAAGCAGAGGAATCATCACATCCAGGTCCTCTGAGTGTTGACAGCAAATGTTCTTGAGGTACCATTGCAATTTCCTCATATGCAGTCTTGCATATGGAATCATGAGAATACAAGATGCCATGAATCCCAGAACTTGCAGGTATTTCCTTGCAGGGAGCTGGGAAAGGCTTGACAAGTCCGTGAAGTAAACTGAAAGAGTTGTCTGCTTCTCCTGGGTGAGATATATCATCTGGGCGGCTGTGTTCAGACTTGCTCCCAGGAATGTTATCTCCTTGGATGGTACCATTTTCAATTTTTCCACATTGAAAGTGTAACCCAGGGAAGAGAGAAGAGTCTTTACGAATTCCAGATCCTTTAATACCTGTTCCTGAGAACTTGTTTGAATCAGAAAGTTGTCCAAGTATGGGGAAATCTGAATTTTTTTTCTGCCTGCAAAAAGCAATGACTGGGGCCAGGCACTTTGTGAAGACTCTGGGAGTAGTAGATAAGCCAAAGGGCAGCATAGAGAATTGGTAATGTTTCTCGCCCACTCTGAAACGAAGGTACTGCATGCAACTTTCCCTGATAGGAATGTGCAGATAAGCCTCTTTGAGATACAAGGTTACCAGCCAGGAATCCTTTTCTAGAAGTGGTAGCAACTGATGTAGAGTGAGCATTTTGAACTTTGGAATTACAGGAAAAGAGTTCAGAATGGAAAGATCCAGGATAGGACGCCAGGTGCCTTCTTTTTTTGGAACTAGGAAAAGCCTGGAATAAAAACCCTGGCCTACCTGCTGAGCAGGGACTGATTCTGTTGCTCCCAGATGAGACAGAGACAAATTTGCTTTTCTACTTCTGCCCTTTAGTTTGGAGCAACGTCCGGGAATCCCTTGGGAGCTGAAAAGGTGTGGAAAGAAAGCTTGTGCCCTAGGGACACCGTTCTGAACACCCATTTATCATCTGTGATAGTGGCCCAGACATCTGCAAAAAGGGTCATCCTTCCCCTTAAAGGACTCTCACAGCAAGCTAGAACAGGCAGAAGTTGTAAAAAGTCATTGAGAGTGTAGTGGAAGCCTGCCAACGCTTAGACCTTTGAGAGGTAGCCCCCTGCCCCCTAGAAGATTTGTAACCTCTAGTCCTGGAACGGTTCTGTCTGCTGGTATCAGGAAAGCCCCAACTCTTGGAAGTGTAATTCCTGTTAAAGTGAGGGGGTTGAACTTGCAGAAAATCCTTAACAGTTTGCATGGACTTGGCCTTATCCTCCATCTTCTTTAGTACCTCCTCCTCTGCTTTGCTGCCAAAAAGACTGCCTTTATGCAAAGGTACATCCAAAAGCTTAGCCTTAACAGGTTCTGGAAAAGGCTGTTCTCTGAGCCAAGTGTGCCTTCTAATAACCGATCCAGTAGCCATATCCCTGCTTTAGACCTCAAGGATGTCAAAACCACAATGCAAAGAATGCTTATTGACCAGACTGGCTGAATTCAGTAAATCCTGCATGTCTTTACTCTCTGCCAAAAGAGGTGCACTTGCTATCCTAGACGTAATAGCCTCCAAGGTGTGCTGCTGGTACTTCAGCATATGAAAAAGACAATCGGTAGCCCTAATAGCTAGGGTGGCAGAGGTATAAACCTTCTTGCGCCACCTATCTAGGTTCCTAGACTCCCTGTCAGAGGGAACAGGATTCCTGGTAACAGTAGCCTTAACTCCTTTAGGGCCCTGAGAAATAACCTCTGGATCAGCCAACAGATTCCTGAAAAGAAACAGATGAGAATCAGGGACTCTGTAGTACCTGTAAGGTTTCCTGGGAGCAGGAGGAACCGAATTTGGAGACAAGGAATTTTCCAGAAAATCATCATCAACAACTTCCAACACAGGGGGAATAGCAAGAGGCCTATGCAAAGGTAAATCCAGGAACTTCTTAATACCTTTCTTGGATTGAGGATAATCCTGACTTTCCCATTTAAAATGTTCTCTGAGGGTATTTAAAGTATCACCAAAAGAGAAATCCTCTGGAGGAGAGGCCGAAGGGAAGGACTCCTCTGCATCTGAATCCTCAAAAGGAGAAAAAGCCTGAGAAAATTCTTCTTCATCAGCAGAAATGCTGGAAGAAACAGAACCTGAGCAGGACAAAGCCTTGGGGGAAACATCCCTACTCTTTTTAGAACGAGGAGGCTGAGAACCCCTAATAAGAGTCAACAAATCGTTAGCCATTTTAACCATTTGGGATTGAGGGGAACAAGAAGAAGCTGGAGCCTGCCTTTTCACAGGCTTACGAATGGAAGATTTACCTGCAAGGCTGAAGGATTCGGCAGGCCTGGCAACAGCCGAGGTTGAAGGAAGAAGTTTGCTGTCAGAACACAAAATGGAGGCCTCCGGCTCCAGCAGAAGAGGCGACTGGCGACAGGTCGGAAGGCAAAACCGAGGCTGAAGGCCTAAGGGACTCGGACTCAATCAAGGCCTGCGGTTGTACATCAGCAGACTGCAGGGACTGCAAAGTCGTCTCACCAGCTACCACCTGACTGACGACCAACTTAACCTCATCTGAGGACTTAGCTTTCAGAGGCCTGTTGCGGTCCTTATCCTTACGTTTCTTTGGAAGATCCGAAGCCTGAAGACCGGCGGACGCCATACCAATGAACTTAGGCCAAACTCCAAAATGCCTAGTTAAAATCTTAGCCCGATGACGGATAGTACGTGGACTAAAGGAGGCACAGCTTTGGAACGTCGTGGTCAAGGCCTAAACAAATAATGCAATAGGAATGAAAATCTCTATGGGGAATCTGCTTTCAACAGGGAAGGCAATTATTAACTTTTTCTGACATTGGTTAAGGCAAGAAAAGAAGATCCCTAATGGGGTCCTTAGCTGTAGTAGATTTCAACTCTTGTAGTTGGAAACCAACAAAGGTAAACTGCCAACCAGCACTCGTGCATGAAAAGCTTCTGCTTCAGGCTCCACAGCAAGGAAGACTGAGGAAGTGACGTCGGCTGCCTCCTTTTGTATCGGACACCCTGACGTCCTTTACAACCGACGGCAACCGGTGTCACTTTTACTTACCTTTGGTTTTCTGGCCGACTCAGTGCTACCGGGAGCCAGATAACCCATTTGTTAGGACTGCAACAGTGAAACACAATGAACATCTATAGTTCTCAATATGGCCTCTGAACAAATTTGTTGTCTTTGCAGTTATGGTTTAGACAGCCCGTCATGTGTGGTGAGCAACAGAACCCAACAGCTCACTGAGCTCTGAATGCAGACACGAAACATGAGGTGAAAAAATCAAAGCACCACACATACAGAATTTGTCACTGCTGGCACTGTCTGGTGCGTTTCAAAATGATAGTACTTTTATCATCACATGGAAATTACTAAGTCCCCAAGGTGAGTCAATAATCATGAGATGATCTGGAGGAGTAAAAGTGTGTGTTTCTAACTCTCCCATAATAATCTGCACTTAAAAGTCACTGCTGAATCAGCAGAGCCAGCCTCAGGGACTACACATAGAAATGATCAGAACAAGCAGGTTATACACACAACTAAAAGCAATTGTCAGCTCTGGCAGAACAATTCTTTACAATTGTGTAGGCTTCTTGTCACAAACCATTTTAGTGTATTGCCTGAGTTAAGCTGTCTAACTGCTCTGATAACTAAAGAGAAATATGGGGAAATGTAGAATCCTTACTGCATACATGGCAGATAAGGAGTCATAGAGATAACCGGTACCTGATACCTCCTTTCTGAATGGAAGCAAAGTATCCATATTTATCTGAATGCAGTTAACATGACATGTGCAGTACTTCTGCATGGGAGCTGTTGACCAACTGCAGCTTGTTACACTGAACAAAAGAACATTATTTAACAAACAGTTATGTAGGCCAGTACACACCACTGTTCCCGCACTTGTTTAGTGTGGTAATGGACTAATCCAGAAGGGTCCAATTGCCACAACCTTGGAGCATGGTTTGGTTAACTGAGTTTCAAAGTCATGCCATGATCAAGCAGAAGATTAGGGATCAAGCGGTGGACTACAGCCCACAGCTTTAATCTTCTGCACTGCAAGTCCCTTGTCCAGCAAGTGTGTTTTAGAGGGAATGGCCATGATTCATGAATTTGTCCTAAATGCCACAAGTGTAGTAGCTAATCCTTTTGTGTCTAACACCAGTGAACTGTATATATATTTACAAAAATGTAAATTATTGTTGCACTTTATACATTTTATATGGAAATACGCCTGGGGGATAACATAGTGGCTTTACTTCTGCATTTATTAAGTTCCTTCCAGTTTTGAAAAAAAAAAAGAGAATATTGCAGTTCAAAAGTTTTAACTCATACAATAACAACATTCAGCTTGCAAAAAAATATATATCTTAGCATTCAAGTCTAAAAATACTGTGTAGCATACTGGTGCTACAGCTACAGAACTTTGGATTGTAAATGGAATGTAGTCCCCCCAAAAGCTACTTAATATAATTGTCAGGTGTATAACATCCATGGACATGCCTGCCTTAGGGCATCATAATGTGCTAAATGCTTTCATTATTTATTACTGTGACAATCAGAATGATTAAGTATTGCTGTAAATCTATTAATTCATTGCTGGTACATATGTCGGGTTATAATAAGCTCACTTGTTAGGTTGCCGAACCCCCCCCCCCCCCCACATCATTCAGCTTCTCCTGACATACCGTATACTGGGTCTTTGAGTATTCAGCCCCTAACCTACCTTAGTGGATGCTTTAGTGCCACTCACCAAAAGCAGAGCTTTGCATCAAATCACATGTCCTGCTTTTTTCAGTCTTGGTGGTTTTCCCATCCACCTGTAGAATTTGCTCAATAGTCACGTTGTGCTTTTCAGTGCTAAGGCTCTCAGTTTGGCCTTCGTATCTGCCAACCAGCATGTTTCATTAAGCTCTTTAAAGATCAGCTGGAGTGCCATGCTGAAGTGAAACACAGCCAATTCAGCTGTTCTCTTACCTCACTTTCCTTTCTCCAGTGATCTCATCCCCTGACAATGCTACTATTTATCCACTTAAATGGTGTGGCACTTTGCTGACAAATGCCACATTTACTCATGCTGATATAAATATTCATGTTGGATGACTACAGCTGAAAGCTATAATAAACCACAACTGCTTGTAAAGCAGTGAAAAATTACAATAACTTTCTCTACCTGTTTAACATCTGATTTTCTCTACAAGCAACTTCATTTCAACAAAATTATTTTATAACATTTTTTTTTACAAATTTTGGGCTACAATATATGGATATACCGGAAACCTTAAAATTGGATTTCTTATTGCACTGGTATGGTAACAGCTGTACAGCTGATTCAAAAATCTTTCACCTACTGCATTTGGCAAATTTGCCATAATATTGTGTGTGTGTGTGTGTGTGTGTGCGCATGCATGAGTGTGCCGTATCACACACTTCAAGTACCTAGTTTATACTGTGTTTTAGTGCTTCTATTTATTATTTAAGTAAAATTACCTATATTACATAAAAATGAAAACATGGTTATGTGTGCACTACAGTTTACATGAACAATATACAGTTTTCCATGACAGTAATACATATTAGATGCATTACAGTAATAAATATTAGATGCAATGGATAATTATCATTAGGGGATGAGATACAAA